>NC_143484.1:16760935-16820894 GCF_027475165.1 Benincasa hispida | reverse complement strand
TCTTTCCGTGGATGATTTCGAGCCTGTGCCTCTCTGTGGGTGTAGGCATTGAAGAAGAGCCCATGCTTGAAGTCCACGGCCTCATCCATATGAAGATCCTGAGAATGCTTCTCAAGGATTCCCCACATTGCCCCGAGCTTCCACCCAAAAGGCCCCTCATAGATCTGAATGTACTGCAATAACCCAAGCCAAAGAAGCAAGGAAAAAGTCCAAGAACAATCACCGCAAGAGCAAACCCAACTACCCTTGGACCCCTTGCCTTTAATCATTCGCCCACCTAGCCATCCAATAGAACCCCTTTCCCCTCTTCCAGAACACTTCACTAACCTCGTCCTTGCTCCAGATTCAAACACTGCATCTCCAGCAGCATCTCCCTACCGTCCATCTCCACCTAACTTTTCACCTCCATCGCTGCATGTTGATGACCCACACGGTTTGGGAGTAGGCCCTTCGACTCAACCTTAAACCGTTGTTGGTGAAACATCGTAAACACAGCCCACCATCACAACCCTTGTTGCTGACTTAGTAGATATGCGGCCCCTCTTCTCTCATCAACTTAACTTATTATGCCAAGCAATAACAGAGTTGCAGGAGAGCAATGTAGAGTAGCAACGTAGTAATACAATGGTGCGATAGGTGATGATTAACATTCAACGTAGTATCTTCACCATCCACCTAAACCAAAGATAGATGGCAGAGCACAGCATATTTACATGGTTCCATAGTGCCTCCTTTTCTATAGCAACCTCTGCAATTTCAGGAAGCGCCTCAACGAGCTCCTCTGCAACATCCTCCTCACGATCCCCTGCCGCAACTCTAAATTTTGGGGTGTGCCACTATCTCCTCAATTTTGCAAATTTTTCTTTGCAGCCATTCATTCAATCATTATTTTTTTATATAGAAGCTATACCTTGTATTTGTACATGCTACAATTTTGTGTTGCGATGTTTATAATTCTTTGTATACTTAGTCAAATTTTATACAACTGAGTAATTATTCTTTCCATATGCATTAGCCTCTTTACTTTTATCCTCCTTTGTCAATTATTGCGGTAATTCCTGTCTTTTACTTTGCGTTGTTAATTGCACTGCCATGATGAGTAGTATGCATACCCTTAGCAATATTTCTCTATACATTGCATTTTCTAACTAACACTTAGACAATTCATCATAATAACTCTACTTTACCTTCTCTATTTCAAGACTCTGCTCAAACCTTCTTTTCAAAATCTTGACTAAGTGTTTTGTCTTTTCTGTCCAAAACAACACAATGAGGACCTTGCGCATCTCTAAATTTGGGGGTGGGGAAGGTCTGAGGAGATGCGATCAAGCGGATGCGGTCATATCAGGCAAATGCGTTCGTCATCATTATAACAAAAAAAATTCATAAAACTCCAATGTCAACGCAAGGGAAAATCCCAACCTGATAAGAGTTAAGTCGTGAAATTAACTACTCGTAGTTGGATGTTCGCATGACACCCTTAGGAGTAAGCCAAAACGAAGGTAGGTTTCCAGGATCGACGCAATATGAAAAAAAAGAGAGAGAGAGAGAATAAGAATAAAAGAGATAACTCCTTTGACCAGCAAAAGTAAAAGTTGGCTGAGGATCAAGAGTTGAAGTTGAGATTGGTATACAACCGTAGTTGGATGCTCGCATGACACCGGTGGGAGCAAGCCAAAAAGAAGGGTGTAACAATAATCAACATTCTCTAATAAGATGAAGCAAACTAGGCCACCGCATAAAGATGAACTTCATTATTTTTACAAGAAGAGGTAAAACATTCTTCTCAAAACTAGAAGGGAACTTTGGGTAGAGGTTTATTTTAGATAAGAATAAAGTAGAGCATGTGATGAAATGTTAAAGGATAGAAGGAACTTTCGGTGTTGAGAAATTTTGTAAAGGCAAAGCATTCGAAGTAGCCGATCGACACAAAGTTAGGATGGGAGTTGAGTGAAATTGCTTTAGTCGAAGATATGCTTGAGGACAAGCATATATCTAAATTTGGGGGTGTGATAACTTGTAGAAATACAAGTTATTTATGTTGTTTTATTTATATTGTGCAGCAAAAAGAAGGGAAAATTGCATCGACAGTATAGAAATTGGCTTAGAAATACGAAAATTGTAAAGTGTCATGAACACACCCACTAACCCCATTGCGATGGCAAAATGGAATGTCCAAGTCTTTGTAGGGAACTTTGGTCACTGCATGTGTTAATTGCTCGAGGTAAAATATGAACAATGCATCCACAGCATGCGGCAATCGATCAAGAACGGAAAAGACCAACGCGATTGCAGCGCATGCGACGATCGATCATGGATTCAAGCGATCAACGCATTTCCATCTCTCTATTCTTTTCCATACATTCATCATCCATTTTGATCAACGCATGCGATAATCAACTTGCGATCAACGCATCTATTGTGCTCATCATTCTTTAATATTTCATTCACAAATTGTATCAAACGCTTAATCTTTAGATTTGAATATCATTATCATCATCATTACCATCTCTGTATTCTTTTCCATACATTCATCATCCATTTTCTCCATCATGTGTCACTAATCCCCTGGCTAAAGGGGAAGGATTAAGCGAGTGAGTTAATCCTTGTTAAGGTCATCGACTTAGTTTAGCTAAAGCATGCTCGATGGCATCTTCACCTATGAGAGAAGAAGTGAGGATGTTATTCTGCCTATCGAAAGAAGGTTGGAAGAATGCATTAACTAAAGCGAGAAATATTTCCAGAGATGGAAATAACCTTGCGTTCATTATGTTCATCTCTGTTTCACCATAGACATATGGGAACGCGACCAATCACTGAAAGGTGTAAGCCAAGAGAATGTAGAACCTGAGGTGCGTCCTTAACAAGAATTGACAAACTTGCGAATAAATATTATAATTTATGAAGTGATTCCGTAAGATTTCCTGGAATTGATGTCACTCTAGAGCATGGATTTCCCGAATAAATATTACGACCGTATGGATTGTTTTAAGAATAGATAATTTTCGAGTGATTTGGTAGGCAAGAGGTAGTATTTGTAGGAAGCAAAAGAATACTTTAAGGAAGCTTAATATCAGCAGTGGAGGCTAGGAAGCTGTTAAGTAAAAGATGTGAAGCTTATTTAGCCCATGTGACAAGTTGTGGTACTTGAAAAACTTAAGAAGTTGGAAGTTCAGTTGCAGGAACTAATAAATAAGGGTTATATCAGATCTAGTGTGTCACCTTGGGAAGCACCGGTCTTTTGTCACGAAGAAAGATGGTAGTCTCAGTTATGTATATCTTAGGCAGTTGAACAAGTTGACGATCAGGAATAAGTGCCCATCACCTCGTATAGATGATCTCTTTGATCAGTTAGAGGGAGCCACAATTTTCTCTAAGATAGATTTGAGACTAAGTTGTATTTCTTGGTCATATGGTTCCAGTAGCAAGAGTGAGTATGGATCCACAGAAGACCCAAGCTATAGTGAATTGGGAAAGACCCACCAATGTATCTGGAGTACATCTTTGATCGAAAGGATCTGAACCTGCAGCAAAGAAGATGGGTTGAACTGATCAAAGACTATAACTGCTCAATTGTGTACCACCTTGGTAAGGAAAATGTTGTAGCTGATGCATTGAGTAGGAAATCCTTGGGATATAAAGTAGTCCTTGGATCGGTATCAGGAATGTTACTCCAGGAGTTTAGGAGTTCTAGGGCCACTCTATCAGTAGGATTGATTACTAGATTTTAGGTAAGACCTACTTTGATGGAAGATCTTAAGAATGAATAGTTGAGGATCCTAATCTCTAGAAGCTTGCAGAAGAAGTGAGCAAGGGAGTAAGAACTGATTTTTAATTAGGAGTAGATGGAATGTTAGTAAAGGAAGGAGGAATGTGTATGCCAAACGTGTTGCAGCTTAAGCAAGCTATTCTAGAATAGGCACACAGTTCTGCTTACTCCATGCATCCAAGAAACACCAAGATGTATAGAACCTTGAAGAAATTGCAGTGGTGGCCTACAATGAAGAAAGGCATAGCTGAATAGGTAGACCGATGTTTGATTTGTCAACAAGTGAAACTTGAATGGCAGAGGCCGGCAGGATTACTAAATCCGCTACCGGTACATGAGTGGAAGTTGGGAGTCACGTAGGTAAACATAGACTTTTCACTAGAAATAGAATGTGTAGCAGGTTTTTTTAGAGGTTGGTGGCAAACGTGAAGTCTATTCTAGTGAATTCAGGGGAAAGGGTGTAATATAGAGGTCGTCCTAATCAGATTAATCCTAAGAGGAGGGAAAAGATGAGCAACAGTGAGCTCGAAATGTACCAGGGGTACGTTGAGTATAAAAATAAGGGACAAAATGGTTAGCATAAGACAAAAAGGAAAAGGTCCAGATCTGCTGATGTTCCAGGTAATAGCTCGAAGTTTGAATTGTGACTGAGCTAGGGACTAGTATAGTTAAGAAAACCTTATGTATACTGTAATGTAAGCCATAGTTGAGAAATATTATAGTAGAAAGATTGTCTTCTCCCAAGTATGGATAGATAGGACATCCTAAGAAGAGTGCCCTCGATTTGGTCTAGAAGTCTAGTTGACACAAATATTGATTTCATAGCTAGCAAGTAATTCAAAGGTATGACAACTGGAAAAGAATGTTCCAGTGGTATTGCTAGGAAATAGAAAAGGACCACCCTAGTAATAAATGAATACTACTCAGTGGAGAATGGAAGACTCACAAGAGGATGTAACAAATACAGTGAACTATTATGACCAAGTTGTTCAGACGTACTGGTGTTATTTAATATGGACAAAGTTAATATCAGAGTAGCACAGCGAAAGCGTAGTAAAAGAAAAATAAAGAAAGAGGAAAGAAAAGAAGAAGGTTGTAAAGTTTATGACCAAAGGATGTGGTGAAACTCTAGTTATAAGTAAGCCTGAGCAAATTTCGAGGATGACATTTCTTTAAGGGGGAGGTAATTGTAAACCCCGTACTCCATTTTTCCTACATAAGTGAGTAACAAGCATGTTAAGTAAAATTATTAAAGGAGGTAAAGAAGGTAGGCTGGTGGAGGAAGAAAATTCTAAGTGTTAGAAATAGTTAGTCAAGGGTGAGTTTTAGATAATATAACAAGAGAAAATTTGCTAAGTTTGGAAGCAAAGTGTAGGCATGCATTGATGGAGAAGTGTGGATGCATGGGGTTGCATGTGTAGCAACCAAGGCTTGTAGAGGTTAAGTGTTGAAGGCAAGGGTAAACTATGCATTGGTACTAAGGATGAACGCATGGGTTGAAAGGCATGATGTGTTGATAAGGCTTGCTGCAGCATCAAGTGTGTGTGAGCAAAGGCGCTGGACGATCATGTAACGGATGAGCGGCGCTATACGATTGGGTAAGCGATCGTCTAGTAAGTGAATGACACTACACAATGAGGTAGGTGATAGTGTAGGCGGGCGCTGGGCGATTGTATAGTAAATGCATGGAGAGCTAAGTGATGCGATAGGCGATCGTCTAGTAATTGTGCGGAGCTAAACAATGCACTAGATGATGCAAAGGATCACGCTAAACGATGGCACTATGCATTGGATGATAGCATAAGCAGCACTACATGATCGACATCAGCCTAGACGATGAGCTGCACGACAAGCGCTAGACGATAGGCGTTGGGCGTTAGACAATGGAGTATGTGATGCACGCTAAATTTATATTATGAGGTGAAGGCCTCACGTGGGTTATGAAGGTAGGTAAGGAAAAATAAATTAGTTGAGGAAACTCAATAATGCGAATTGGTCGGAAGCACTGAGTGCTGGATGAGGTGACGGTTTGACCTTTGAACAGGGGAGGTGGAACGAAGTATAAAAGGGAGAGAAATTTCAGAAGCTCGGTTTTGGAAAATAACTTGAGCAAATTAAGTGAGATTGGTGCCATTCGAAAGCTGGGAGAATCAAGTTTTTGAGGTTGTTTTCTTGGAGAAAGATCTCACACGGAGAATAGCAAAACTTGAAGAATTTGCAAAAGGGATAGATTCTCAGATTAATCAGAGCCCGAAGTGAAGATTGGAAAACCTAGGACAAACTACAAGGAATTTTCGGCTAATATTTTGAAGGCAAGAAAGTTAACTCAATTCTAAACAAGTTTTTAGAAGGAAGTTTCTTAAAAAGAGTCATGGATTTTGAGTTATGAATTTTTGAATTTGAAACAGGGAATCAGTGCGTAAGCAAGCAGCTGCTTGGGAAGATTAAGCAGGCAGCTCACCATTGTGAGCGAGATAAGAAAATGAGCGAGAGCAAGAGCAAGATAAGAAAATGAGTGAGAGCGAGAGTGAGTTAAGGAAGAGGTGGATCTCGCTAAGGATGAAAATCTCGCTAGTTTTGCACTGAATCTCGCTAGAAGTCATAAATCTCACTGGAAAAGTCACAAATCTCACTGGAAAGTCAGAAATCTTGCTGGAAAAGTCAGAAATCTAGCTAGAAGTGGTAAATCTCGCTCATGAGGGTGATCTCGCTCATAATGATCATCTTATTAGTAATGTTGTTTTGTTGGTGAATGTTTCATTAGTAAGTGAGCTACCTGAAGCTTTTTGCTGAGAATTCTAAGAAATCTAATCGAGGATTATGTCCTTTCAGGCCAAGAAGAGCTAGGAGAGGCATATAAACCGTTTAAGAGCCCCAGCAAGCTATGAGTGACTATAAATGATTTATAAATGGTTTATAAATATTTTAATAATCCATGCTTTATTGACAGTTACTTTTATGTTGGTTATTTTACAACAAGTTCCAAGCAACACATTTCTCTAAAGTTTATAAACGCATGCTAGTTACAAAGTTTATGAAATATGCTTTGGTACAATGGTTGAACCATGGTAGTTTTCAAACAAAGATTCTATGACATGTTTATGTTACAAGTATTTGTATTTTTTTTAAAGCATATGTGCTCTTAATGTTGTTGAGCATGCATTAGCAAATGATGTTCTTATGAAAACTATGATTTATGAGACCAAGCTTTCAGTAAGCATGTTTTATGAAAATGTTTTCCTATCAGGTATTTTCAGCTCAATAGTGTACAAGGAGAAGGTATCTGAGCTGTACTACTTAGTTTTAGTTATTTTATGATTCTGATGTTGAAGTACATAGAGAAGGTATCAGAATAATTCACTTAGTTCAGTGATAAGCAGTGGTACCCTACCTCAGTTATGATCATTGACATTAGAATCCAGTTTGCTCTACGTGCACGTATGACAGTTAATCTATTAAGTAGGATTGAACCACGAGGGTTCTTTCCTAGCATTGGCTGTAAGGTGCTGAACAAAAGGGTTCTCACCCCAGCCCAGGTTTATGTTTGAGAGATTGAACAAAAGGGTTCTCTTTTGAACATGATACCCGACAATAAGATTGAACCACGAGGGTTCTCTCTCAACCGAGAATCAGTTTAGCTATGTTTTCAGATACAATGGTTTTAAAAGTTTTATGTACAAATTTGTTTGGCATGCTTTAGTTCTAGAATTATGTTTTCTAGCTTTCAGTTTAAACATGGGATTTATGTTGTTATTAAGTCATTCACTGGGCGAGTAGCTCATTCTTTCAAATGTGTTTCTTTTCCCAAGTAGTGGTCATCTCCCCAGAGATTAGCTATCATCTTGCTCTACCACTCAAGGACTCTAGTTAAAAGTCCAAAGTCTAGAGAGAAGTTTTAGGTGTTTACTCTATAAATGTCTGTACATATGTGTTGCTCATATTAGGGACTAGTAAAGTATATTGGGACCGTTGAACTCTATATGTGTTAATATGATGTAATTATGTTGTTGTTGATCCTTGGTGTTCTGAGGTTATTTTTGAAGTTTCATTAGTTTGGTGAATGTTATATATGTATTCTAGGGATCTAAGCAGGTTAAAGATGTTAGTTAAGCAGTAAGTGCCATAAAAGGGTTGGTAATTACTGTTGTCACATTCACTTCTGGATTAAGAAGGGTAATCTGGGAGGTGGTGTGATACTGTAGCCGTGAGAGCCTTTGTAAACGGGTCAACAACATTAAAATGACCTGGGTTAGACTAATCCGTCTCATCTCATCAACCTCTTGAGGCATCTTAGGACACATTTCCTTAGACAAAGTGACTCCATGCCTTAACGGTAGTAGGCCCCTCCTGGAGTCCTGCATCGAGTACTTGAACAACATCTTATCAATGTACGATGCCTAAGAAAGAGCTAGCACTTTGTTCTTACGATCGCGAAAGATCTATTACTTAGAACAAACTGAGCCTCTCCCAAATCTTTCATTTGGAATTGGGTCGCTAGCCAGTTCTTAACTGCAGTCAGTAGACCTACATCATTCCTAATAAGTAGGATAACATTTACATACAACACTCAGAAGACTACTGAAATGTTGATGATCTTCTTGTAGACACAAGGTTCATCAACGTTGCCATCCTGGTCAACATCCTCCATCGCCTTCTTATAAGACAACGGATCCACAACATCGCCATCTTCTACCATAGCAAAGATTTCTGTGAAACCCAGATAGCGAATGGGTGGGTTCGCAACCCTCCCACTACGTCGAGGTTCCCTCAACTCTTGAGGTGGAACTGACCTACTGGATGAACTCCCGTCAACAGCTCTTGCTGATGTAGCAGGCTCTTCAACAACTCTTGTTGAAGATTCAATAGTTTCATTGGAAAGCTCACGCAACACGACTTTGCTTCGTGGACTATGCTCCCTTATATGATACTCCTCCAGTAAAGTAGCGTTTGTTGAAACAAACACCCTATTTTCCGTCGGATCATAAAAATAACCCCCTCGTGTACCTTTGGGGTAGCCTACAAAGTGGCAAAAGCTCGACCGTGGTTCCAACTACTTGGATTAGCCTCAAGCACATGTGCAGGGCAACCCCAAATGTGGAAGTGACGTAAACTAGCTTTACGCCCGTTCCACAACTCAAGAGGTGTTCTTGCAACACTCTTGGAGGGAACACAGTTGAGTATGTATACCACAGTCTCCACTACAAAACCCCAAAACGAGTCCAGTAATGAAGCGTAACTCATCATCGAGCGAACCATATCTAACAAGGTCCTATTTCTCCTCTCCACTACACCATTCTACTAAGGTGTACCCGGTGCTAAGAGTTGGGAAATGATTCCATGTTCTATCAAATAGTCCTGGAATGCCAAGTCCAAAAACTCTCCACCTCGATCCGATCGAAGTGTTTTAATCCATCTATCTAATGCATTTTTAGCTTCAGCCTTGAACTCTTTGAACTTCAAAGGATTCAGACTTCCATTGCATAAGATAAACATACCCGAACTTGGAGTAATCATCAGTAAAACTGATAAAATACTCACAGCCACCTCGGGCTCGCACATTCATAGGACCACAAAGGTAAGAATGTACTAACTCGAGAGTCTCCTTGGCTCTATGACCTTTTCCAGTAAAAGGTTGTTTAGTCATCTTACCCTCAAGGAAAGATTCGCATGCTGGTAAATAATTTTTATGAATAAACACTTTATTCACATTAAAAGAGATGGTATATTTACATTGCAATAAACGCTTTAGAGAAATGAGGTTCCTCTTTAGTCTAGGAAAAATATATACATTATGTAAAATAAGAAACCTATTCTGTAAAGCTAACTGGAGTCCTCCCACTGCCACAGCTGAGACGATGTGCCCGTTGCCTACTCGCATCGTCATCTCACCAGCCTCCAGCTGTCGCCAAGATCTAATCCCCTGAAAAGAAGAAGAAACATGATTAGTGGCGCCCAAATCAATTATCCAGGCACAATCATCATTCTCCACTAATCAAGTTTCAAGCACAAGTAAATCACATTTACCTTTAGCTGTTTTGGCCTTAGCCTTGGCTGCTTTCTTCTGTTTCAGATACCGAGGACAATTCCTCTTCTAGTGTCCATCTTGGTTGTAGTGGAAACACTTTCCCTTAGCAACCTGTGGATGCCTCCTTGGGGCGACAGTCGGTGGGTTAGCAGGTGCCTTCCCTTTTCCCTTACCACTCTTCTTCTTCTTCCCCTTTTTAGAGTTAGAAGCAGAAGGTGCAGACTTTGTTCCTGAGGTCAAACCTCTATGGAACGTCTTGAAGGATGAAGCAACGTTTGCCTCAACCTTCTGCGTTTCCTTACTTTTCAGTAAAGATTGGTATGTCTACAACTCGTTGAGGAGATTTGTAAGATTATATTTAACTTTGTTAAGAATCACATTACTAAAAAAGTGCAGGAAGCTCTCCGGCAAAGAATGCAGGATTATGCTAACCTGGATGCCCTCATCAATGGTAGACCCATTCAACTCCGCCACATTAAAGTGGACCATCATGTTTAGCACATGTTCACAAACATATGTACCTTCTTCCATTTTGGAGTTGAATATGTATTTAAGAGCCTCATGCATAAGCTGTTCAGACGGTTATCCAAACATCCCCCGCAGGGACTCCATGATCTCACGCGCTGAGATCATAGGCTCATGTTGCTTGGCCAAGACTTCAAAAAGACTTACCAAGATGTAGGCTCGAGCCTTCTCATTCTCCCTTATCCATCGCTCGTATGCCTCCCGAATATTTCGAGCGGAATTCAGAGCTGGAATAGGAGGACAAGCCTCCGTGAGAGCGAACATGAGATCCTCGATGATCAGGATCGTCGTGATCATGTATTTCCATGTTGCGAAATTATCGCCAGTAAGGTTTTCGGTGCTTAGCAATGCTAACATGGCTGTTGCCATTTTGAAAATGTTGCTGAAAAATGAACAAACTTTATTATATTTTGCTAAACCACTTTTAAACCAATCAGTTTTGCAAACCAATTTCAAGTACCCTAAGTTATAGACTTCTATTTTGAAATGATGCCCCAGTGAGGCAGGACAAACGCCACTGGTGGGGTGATCAGTTGCCCCTTCGCTGGGATGAGACTTTTTCAACAATTAAGCAGAACCAACTCTTGGAACTGAACTTAACAACCACAATTTTTCGGCCCAGAATCGTTAACCTTTAACTATTCAGCGTAAGTGTAACCCCTCGCTTTCGATGCCAGAGTCCCACCCTAATGAGCCCACCATAAGGAAGAAAAAGATTGGGAAAAGAGACTAAGTTACCTTATCCTCTTACAGGAGATCAAATAAAGACACACGCAAGACTGCCATCCTTTAAGGGGACACTCCCAAGGTGCCTAGAGGCAATGCGCAGTAACTTTATTCAACCTAACAGGGGAGACTCAGGGATATGCTGTTGCACTTCCCACTCCCACTTACTATGAACACTCTTTCCATCCACCTTGATATTGACATACCCAAACACCATCCATTTGGGGGACACGCAAAACACCGTGAGGCCAAGGATAGGTCTCATGGTGTGGACTATTTAGAAGAAACGTGAAAGGTTTAAGTAAAGCATCTTATGCCCCAAGTACCTCTCACTGAATGTTCTATCTAGGGATTCATTAACCTAGACAATCTGGCTATTGATTTTAGTCTAAGTCGTCTTTTTAAACTCTTCTCATAAACAACGTTTGTCTATGAAATATGAACAAGTTCAAGTAGTCACATTTAAACACTTTAATGGACTGTCCTTAACTTACATGCATGCATCAAAT
This sequence comes from Benincasa hispida, assembly GCF_027475165.1. NCBI lineage: Eukaryota > Viridiplantae > Streptophyta > Magnoliopsida > Cucurbitales > Cucurbitaceae > Benincasa > Benincasa hispida. The sequence continues at coordinate 16,809,340 of NC_143484.1, read as the reverse complement.
CTATCTAATTCATCTTTCCAAGTAAGTTCCCAGGTAGGGGTGTTACGTTTTCGTCAACTTAAATACCCCAGCCTAGCCAGAACCCGCCTTAGACAAAAGGTCCCTTATAGATAGATTTGCTACACTTTAACCTTTTATTAGCCAATTTAATCCTATTAAACTGATGAAAAGATTAAAGCCTTCGGGTTTCTAATCATATTAGAACCGTGATCTTAGGTATATGTGATCCAAGTTTTAAACACTTTAAAACCATGAATTAAACCTAAGTGAGCATGCATGTCTTTCTTATTCCTTTTAGTTCTAATTTCTCTTTAACTTTTAAAAAGAAACAACTAAAACCATTGTGCACAACGAGGTGTTTACAACATTTATAAAATAAACCTATGTGTCATGCTTCATGCAATGTCTGGTCATTACTATATATAAGTTTTATATAACAAGTAACTGATAACTTGTAGAATTACAAGTTATTTATGCTGCCTTATCTAGATATTGCGGCCAAAAGTGAGTAAATATGCGTCGATTGTATGCAAATTAGCTTAGAAGTACAATAATTATCGCAATTACACCCACTAAGATCATTAAGATGGAAGAAAAGGAGATTTTTACTCTTTTTTGTAGGAAACCAAGTCACCGTTTGCGAGCAAGGCTCAAGAAGAACTGACCAACGCATCTCTGTCACATTGCGCCCGTCGAACCACAATGAAGAAACGATCAATGCAATGACAGCGCAATGCGACAGTCGATCCAGAGCTGAATTTCAACCACATGCGGTTATAAAAACAACACTGCATGCGAGCACCCAATCGAAAGATACAACTGAGCAGTGCAAATACAGAGGATTGTGACAAGTGTACAACCAACGACTGTGCAGATTTGACGGTTTGATTGCTTAACAGAAGGAATATTTATTCCTCCATCTTCGGAATTTCCATAACAAAAAGTGGGGTCCATAAGGCCAGAGTCAAAGATCATCACCTATAAATAACCCCATAGAATTCAGAGAAAAAGATGTTACTGGATACGAGACTAATTGATATTATGTTATTGAGAGAGAGGCTGAGCGGAGTGCTGATCAGAAGAAATCCAGGAAGAGAAGCGACAAGGTCGAGAGGTGAGTCTTAGTGCTATTATGCCAGATCCCTGCCGCGAAGCTCTATAGTCAGATCCCTGCTACCGGTTTAGCAAGCCTGAGAGGGAAGCTCATCCTTCTGCACGATTCATCCACACCAGCAAGCAAATCTCTATCCAGATCGGCACCAAGACGTTGGCACTTATTTGTATTTGTTTCTAACTCTATTCATCATTGTATTGCATCTTCTTTATTTCTTCATTCACAAAATAATGTATCAGATGCTGAATAGAAATATTAAACGTCTCGATCGCTTTTATATTCCCTTTTCTATCTATTTTCGTCCCTCCGTTTATCGTTCTCCTCATAAAGACTTATTAATCCCTTGGTAGTTAATATAGATTAAACGAGTAACTTAATCTGGGTTAAAGAGATAAATGCGTTTAGCTAAGGCATGCTAGACGGCATCTTCACCTGTGAAAGCAGAAGTGAAGATGCCATTATGATCTATCGAGAAAAGGTTAGAAGAATGCGTTAACTAAAGCGAGTAGTACTTCCAGACATGGAAGAAACCTTGCATTCATTACGTTCGTCTCTGTTTCACCACAGACGTGTGGCAATGCAGCCGATCACCAAGAGGTGTATGCCAAGGGAAAAGCGGAACCACAATTATATCATTAACGCAATTAAGGAACTTGCGTTGTTTATATTAGTTACTTTTTCTTTTCTGCTTCACACATAAGACTTGCCACCACATTACACAATCGTATAATCTTCACAGCTAGCCTTGATCTCAGTATCTTGTATCATGAAACTTGTATCTTGTATCATCCTAACTTTGGTTTATTGCACTTTATTTTATTATCGCATTTTACTGCTTTACTTTACTTTATCGCATATAAATACTTGTACATAAACACTTTTTAAAAATTGAAAAACCTGGTCGCATGTATCACAAACATAACACAATAACCTCAAACAGTCCCTTTGTTCGACCTCGGATCACACCTAAACTTGTGGTGGACTTATACTTGGTTCCAACGCAATGAAACTTGTGACAATGCATAGCATACTACAAGAACATCCATTAACATCACATATCTAGAAGTAGTATCACATCATCTAAGCATCGCATATATTTATGCGTACATCAAGTTTATGGCGCCGTTGCCGGGGAACTAGTTACGGGGATGGACTTGTATCCTTGCTTGAATCATTGTATAGTTTACGTAACATCAAGTTTATGGCGCCGTTGCTGGGGATTGGTTAACGATTAGTGTTGAATATTTTTGTGATATGTGCAGGACAGATCTCTTTGTACTGACTGTTCAATATGGAGAGCAGTCTGACGGTTTATGAGTGTTGGAGTGATCTTGTAATTTTAAGTGGACCAAGAGATCAAGTGTATTATTCGCGCAAGAGTTCATCAAGACCGAATTAATTGGTGAAGAAGCATGGCTAATGAGAATGTGGAACCCATAAGAAACCAAATGGACACTTTGCTAGTGCAAGATCCAGTATTTTTTGTGGTTGACCAAAACATCCCTATGAGGGTATATGTGGTGCTGAATTTTTATAACTTCTCACCAGGAATTTCAAGACCCATAGTTGAGGGGGATGTAAGCTTTGAGATAAAACCTATTATGCTGCAGATGATTTAGAATGTGGGACAATTTTGAGGATTACAAGGAGAAGACCCACACGCTCATTTGACAAATTTCGTAGACATGTGTAGTGCATTCTCCATGCCTAGTGTAGCTCAAGAAGGGCTTAAACTATATTTGTTCCCTTACACACTACGGGATGAATCAAGGAGGTGGGCTCAAGCGTTAGAGCCAGACGAGATTAATGGATGGGAGCAGTTGGTTGATAGGTTCATGAACAGATTCTTTTCTCCAACTGTCAATGCAAGAAGACGAAGGGATGTGTTGAATTTTGAACAGAAGGGTTACGAAACCTTAAGCACCGCCTGGGTGTGATTCCAATAGTTAGTGAAGAGTTGTCCGCATATCGAGATTCTCGATAGTATTCTGATGGAAACATTTTACAATGGCTTAGACCAATCAACGCAAGAAGTTGCTGATGCCTCCGTAGAAGGAGGATTAATGAACAAGTCATATACGGAAGCAAAGAACATATTGAATCGCATCTCGCGACAATCTGATGAGTGGATTGATATTGTGTTCGAGGTAAGAAATCACAAGCGAGAAAGAGTAGAAAGTGTCGATGTGTCAACCAATCCAATGAGTGCACTGGTCGATTAGATGACCACAATGACCTCACTTCTCCAGACGATGGCTAACCAACAAAGAACTCTCTCTCGAGGATCAGTGCAAGTTAATGCATTGACTCACGTGGCCGCAATGATTTGCGTCCAATGTGGAGAGGGACATCCAGTAGAAGTCTGCCCATGGAATCATCAACTCGTATATGTTGTCTACGATGAATCATTTGGCAACATCTACAACCCTTGTTTGTGGGATCACCCAACTTTAGGTTGGGACGAGAATCACAATCAGGAGAGCCATTGTTTCTATCAGTATAGTTATCAAAGGGATCGAGGAAACCCTTCGGTCTTCATTAACCTGGTCTTCAAATTTTCACCAGCTAGAAAGTTCGAACACAAAAATTGGGCCCCGGGGCACCACCCGGCCCAATAGCCATTTCGGGCACCAAACGAGCTCCGTTCCCAAAACCGTCTGTGCGCACTTTTTCTCATCGTTTTGAACCCCTGTGTCTGTTTTCAAATTTTTGTCCACCGAAAAATTTGGGCACAAAAACTGGGCCCCGAGGCACCCCCAAGGGCCTGATAGTCGTTTCAGGCACCAAACGAGTTCCGTTCCCAAAACCATCTACGCGCACGACTTTTTCTCATCATTCTGAACCCCTTGGTTTGTTTTCAAATTTTCGCCCGCTGGAAAGTTCGCGCACAAAAATTGGCCCCCGGTGCAATCCCGCCGGGTCTGATAGTCATTTTTGGCACCATACGAGCTCCGACCGTCTGTGCTGTCGACTTTTTCTCATTGTTCTGAAACCCTGGGTCCGTTTTCAAATTTTCGCCCGCTAAGAAGTTAGCGCATAAAAATTGGGCCCTAGGGCACCCTGTCGGGCCCGATATCCGTTGGGGCACCAAACCAGCTCCGTTCCCAAAATCGTCTGCGCGCATGGCTTTCTCTCATCGTTCTGAACCCTTGGGTTCATTTTCAAATTTTCATCCCCCGAAAAGTTGGTGAACAAAAATTGAGCCTCGGGGCACCCTTGTCGGACCTGATAACCGTTTGGGGTACTAAACGACATCCATTCCCAAAACCATCTATGTGCATCGCTTTTTCTAATCGTTCTGAACCCTTGGGTCCGTTTTCAAATTTTTGCCCACCGAAAAGTTCGGGCACAAAAATTAGGCTTCGGGTCACCCCTTCAGTGTCCGATTGCCATTTGTTGCCCCAAACAAGCTCCATTACCAAACCCGTCTGCGCACCCGACTTTTTCTCATCGTTCTGAACCCCTGGGTTTGTTATCAAATTTTCGCTACCGAAAAGTTCGAGCAGAAAAATTGGGCCCCGGAGCAATCCCATCGAGCCCGATAGCTGTTTGGGGCAGGAAACGAGCTCTGTTCTTAAAACCGTTCGTGTGCATGGCTTTTTCTCATCGTTCTAAACCCCTGGGTCCGTTTTCAAAAATTGGGCCTCGGGGTACCCCCGTTGGGCCCGATAGTCGTTTGGGCAACAAACGAGCTCCGTTCCTAGAACTGTCTGCGCACATGTCTTTTTCTCATCTTTCTGAACCAATGGGTCCGTTTTAAAATTTTCGGCACCGGAAAGTTCGCGCACAAAAATTTGGCCCCTGAGATAACCCCGTTGAACTCGATAACAGTTTAGGGGACCAAACACGCTCCCTTCCCAAAACTGTCGCATGCATGGCTTTTTCTCATCGTTCTGAACCCCTTAGTTCGTTTTCAAATTTTCACCTCCCGAAAAGTTCGTGCACAAGAATTGGGCCCCGGGGCACCCCCGTTGGGCCCGCTAGCCAGTTGGGGCACCAAACATGTTCCGTTCCCAAAACTATCTGTGCGCATGATTTTCTCATCGTTCTGATACCTTGGGCTGATTTTAAATTTTCTCCCACCGGAAAGTTCGCGCACGAAAATTGTGCCCCAGGGCAACCTCTCCGAGTCTGATAGCCGTTTGCGGCACCAAACGAGCCCCGTTCCCAAAATCGTCTGGGTGCATGACTTTTTCTCATCATTCTCCCCTGGGTCCGTTTTCAAATTTTCACCCACCAGAAAGTTCGCACACAAAAATTGGGCCTCGGGACACCCCCACTAGCCCCGATAGCCGTTTGGTGCACCAAACAAGCTTTGCTGACAAACCCGTCTGTGGACATGGCTTTTTCTCATCGTTTTGAACCCCTAGGTCCGTTTTCAAATTTTCGCCCGCCAAAAAGTTCTCACACAAAAATTGGCCCCCAGTGCAACCCCGCCGAGTCCGATGGCCATTTTGGGCACCAAACGAGCTCCGTACCCAAAACTGTCTGCGCTCCCGGCTTTTTCTCATTGTTCTGAACCTTGGGTCCGTTTTCAAATTTTCGACCGTCGGAAAGTTCGCACATAATAATTGGGCCCCGATGCACCCCTGCCGAGCTCGATATCTGTTTGGGGCACCAAACGAGCTCCATTCCCAAAACCGTCTACGCGTATGGCTTTCTCTCATTGTTCTGAACCCCTGGGTCCGTTTTCAAATTTTCGTCCGCTGGAAAGTTCGCACACAAAAATTGGGCCCTAGGGACCCCCGTCGGGCTCGATAGTCGTTTGGGACATTAAACAACCTCTGCTTCTATAACCGTCTGTGCGCACGAATTTTCTCATCTTTTGAAACCTCGGCCCGTTTTCAAATTTTCGCCCACCGGAAAGTTCGACCACAAAAATTTGGTCCCAAGGCACCCCCGCCACGGCCGATAGCCGTTTTTTGACCAAACGAGCTCCGTTTCCAAAACCATCTACGCGCACGGTTTGGTCCCCGAGGCACCCTCGCCGGGCCCGATAGCTGGTTAGGGCACAAAACAAGCTTCGTTACCAAAACCGTCTACGTGCATGACTTTTTCTCATCGTTCTTAACCATTGGGTCCATTTTCAAATTTTCACAAGCCGGAAAATTCAGGCACAAAAATTGTGCCCAGGGCACCCCTGCCGGGTCCGATAGCCGTTTGGGGCATCAAACGAGCTCCGTCCTCAAAACCATCAGCGCGCATGGCTTTTTCTCATTGTTCTGAACCCCTGGGTTCATTTTCAAATTTTCACCCATCGGAAAGTTCACGCACAAAAATTGGGCCCCAGGGCATTCCCGCTGGGGGCGATAGCCATTTGAGGTACCAACCGATCTCCGTTCCCAAAACCGTCTTCTTACGCGACTTTTTCTCATTGTTCTGAACCCCTGGGACCGTTTTGAAATTTTCGTCCGCCAGAAATTTCACGTACATAAATTGAGCCCCAGGGCACCCCTACCGGGCCTGATAGCCGTTTGGGGTACCAACCGACCTCCCTTCCCAAAGCCGTCTATGTGTATGGCTTTTCATCATCGTTCTAAACCCCTAGGTCAGTTTTCAAATTTTCCCCGGTCGAAAAGTTTGGGCACCAAAATTTGGCCCCGGGGCACCCCGCCGTGTTCGATTGCCGTTTGATGCCCCAAACTCACTCTATTACCAAAACCGTCTGTGCGCACGACCTTTTCTCATCGTTCTGAACCATCGGGACTATTTTAAAAATTTCGCTGTCGGAAAGTTCGATCACAAAAATTTAGCCCTAGAGCAACCCCATCGGGCCCGATAGCCATTTGGGGCACCAAACGAGCTCCGTTCCCAAAACCATCTGCGCACACGGTTTTTTCTCATCGTTTTGAACACCTGGGTTCATTTTCAAATTTTCACCCGCTGGAATGTTCGTGCACAAAAATTCGGCCCGTAGGCACCCCCGCCGGGCCTGATAGCCGTTTGGGGCACCAAACGAGCTCCGTTCCCAAAATCGTCTATGCGCACGACTTTTTCTCATCGTTCTGAACCCCTTGGTCCGTTTTCAAATTTTCACCCGCTGAAAAGTTCGCGCACAAAAATTGGGCCCTGGGCACCCCCACTGAGCCCGATAGCCATTTGGGCATCAAACGAGCTCCTTCGCAAAACCATCTGCGCACATGAATTTTTCTCATGGTTCTGAACCCTTGGGTCCGTTTTCAAATTTTTGCCCGCAGGAAAGCTGATGACAGTCAGATCCAAATTAAGTTGACAGCCGATAACGGTAACGAAGTACATTCAGCTTTATCGGTGACAATTATCCGACACATCAGTTAGGAATTAAAGCTATCCCATTTGTACAACCAGGAGAGAGAAGCCACCTTTCACCATGGAAGCTCTATAAATACCAAGGCCATTCTTCAGAGAAGGGGCTAAGCAGTCAATTAATTCACCACTTTACAAGTTCATACCTGTGTCCATAGTTTTCTTTCATTTTAAGGCGGATGCGAGGAAGAAAGTGTGCTGGTAGATTGTTCCGGTAAGCTTGGGAAAGCACTGGAAGCTCCAAGACAGAGAGAGGGCTAACGCCTTCGGAAGCGAGAACATCTTTAGATCATAATATAGATTCAGTGTAAAAAGCCTTGGTCAACAAGTAATTGCTACTAGGCTCTCTACCTTTAATTTCCACTGTCATTTTGTATTCAACTTATTTATAAGAATTAAATTTCTTTCTCTATATCTATTCACTCTATGTTGTTGACGCATGAGTAGCTAAATTAGTTTAATAGGCTGAGAAGTAATTAGCTAGCATAATGAGGGAATCCTCATTCTTTCGATTGTCTTGTTTATGAATACTTCATTCGTCTATTAGAGATACTTGGGAGGGTAGTCTAAGGACAGGATCTAGACTTGGGAAGGTCAGGTCAGAATCTAGGTTTGGAAGAACCAGATTAGAACGCATAAACGAGAGATAGGTGCCTAGAAATGAGCACTATTTGTTATTAACGCATCGCATGTATCTTAGCGATAAGATATGATTATATGCTGTCACCTTGCTTTCATACATTTTACATCAATGCATAGGCCAAGAGTAGAGACTTAGGGATAAGCTCTATGGACATTTTGCATTCAACACATGCGTTCTAGACTTACGAGCATCAAATTTACATCGCGGTTATTGACGCATTCTCGAGTAACGTTAGCTAAAGATCTTCTCAACCCGTTCATCACATACTCATTGCATCTATCAATGCAACTATCTTTCTCAAATCCACCGCCTTTATTTGTTGGATTTTATGTCCTAAAACTCGTAGCTTTTAAATTAATAAACATATTCTGTTTTGTTTTTCGATAAAGTTGTTATTGAAATTGTAATCTTGAATCCAATAAACTAAGGTTCTGAGACTATTTAATGTAGTTTGAACATTATGTAGTGACATAAATGTGGATCAAGTTCAAATTTATAGCCAAAATGGTCTATAGTATATGAATAAGGTTGGGTGCCTTATTCTGGGGACACTATGGATGAGGCCCACTTTGTAGTTAGTACAAACGATGTGATCCTGAATCGTTCATATAGAGATATGTGACTATGGACATCCTATGCAATGAGTTTGCATAAGACTGAACCATGAAATAGTCACTTTTTACATTCAAAATGTCGTTTTATGTATAAAACTGACTATTTCGTTAATTAATGACCTAGGTAACTTAATCTTAATCCTAAGCTAACTAATCCTAAGCTAACTATGAACTCCTGTTCACTCGGAATTATCCTTAGATCTGCATAGGTGACATCAGCTCATCATCGCTGGCCCAATAAGCATCCCATTTCAGGGGTAAGATCGGGTGGATAGCTGTGAATATAGGGTGCAAGACGGAATTCACTCCTATCCGTTATAGGGATAGTAGATAGATTGTTCCCTTTAGTATGAATCTAGGTCTTGAACAAGGGGCCCCACCCTCTCCTTGACTTAGGGGTTCGGTTTATAGGTTGGACCTTAAACTAATTGTTCATTAGAGGATCAGTGGAACTTAAGGAATAAGATGTAGTCTCGGGGGTAAAACGGCTTTATGACCCAGTCGAGATTACGAACAACCTATGAAGGATTAGCTTACTAATCATGGTAATATCAAATGGCCACAAATATATCCATAGTGAGGGGAGTGCAAGACAATTTATAGTTCTGATGCTCGGTTTCAGTTGTTTGATAGGCCAAGAGGAAATAGGCCGAGTCTACAGACCAGGGAACTAGCCAAGACTGTGAGTGACAAAACGAATTTCGAAAATGATTTCTAAACTGTAATTTATGCTTAAATGGTTTACTTGCTTGAATATGAACTTATGAATGATACATGATTTCTATGAATGGTTTCAAGCATAAGTTTTGAGCTTAGAATTTCTAATGAGGTTTATATACAAGCACGTGATTATTGAAATCCTGAAAAGTAGTTGAAACGATATCATTTAAAATAAAGTATGTATTAGCGAGTACTGTTAAAAGATTTTCAGTTTTTCACGAGCAAGTTGAGTAAGCTTGAGTTTTACGAAAGATAAAGATAAGCAGGCATGTTTTAATATTTTAATGTAGTTTTCTGAGACTTTTATTGACTACATGATTGAGATATTGAGCCCAAGGCTATATGGTACCGTGTTTGCGCTTGTGCCAAAAAGGTTATAGTCCTTTGTTGACGGAAGGTTGAGTGTGAGTAGTTTTAGAGTGAGGTAGTAGTGTACTCCGTGACAACGATGCTGTCGGGAGTGCTGGGCGGGCCCCACTACAACAAAGACGATGGGAGTGCTGGGCAGGCCCCACTACATCATAAAGCTAGTAAACGTTGGTTGTATTGGGCGTGCCCTACACAACATTGATTTGTCATGTTAGTTAAAATGTTTTATATACTTGATATGCCTTGCTAGATTTTAATGACGTACTTGCAGAACATTTGAGAAAGCTTTTAGCGTTACACATTTATGTTTAACGCTTTGATTGAACAGATTTATACGTTTAAAGGTTTATCACGTGTTCTGATTTGCGGATTTATAGTTTTAAATTTAGTCACTCACTGGGCTTTGTAGCTCACTCTTTCAAAATGTTTTCCCACTTTTCAGGTAGAGATCGAGCTCCCGATGCCTGATAACTGCCAAAGTCTGTTTTCTGCTAAAAGCTTCCAGATCAAGCTTCATACGTGGTTGGAGTTGTACATTGTGTTTGTTTATATTGTAAATGTCTTTGTAAGAACTGGATAGTTTATGGTTGTGTAAGCACTAGATGTCGTGGTTGTGTAATCCCCAGTTGGATATGTTTTTGGTTGTGATATCTCTATTAGGTTATTTTCCAAATCGAGTTATGTCAGGACTGCACTTCATATGTGTCTAAAGGTTTTCAGGGATTCCGCTATGTTGTGTTACATGTAAAGTATTTTAAATCTAGGATTAGTATGTTTATCAGGTTTAACGATTCAGCACGGTCAATAGGTGTCATTAGAGGAGGACGATGTCTGTTGGCTTCACGCCATCTCCCTGACTAAGCTAGCAGGTAGTCTGAGAGAGGGTGTGTAAAACAAGCTCCGTTCCCAAAACTGTCTACGCAGACGACTTTTTCTCATCGTTCTGAACCCCTTGATCCACTTTCAAATTTTCGCCCACCAGAAAGTTTGCGCACAAAAATTTGGCCCTGGAGTACCCTTGCCAGTCCCGATAGCCGGTAGTCTGGGCTCGATAGCCGTTTGGGGCAACAAACGAGCTTCGTTCTGAAAACCGTCTGCGCGCATGGCTTTTTCTCATCGTTCTGAACCTCTACGACCGTTTTCAAATTTTCACCCACCGAAAAGTTAGCACACGTCCCCCAGGGCCCGATAAACGTTTGGGGCACGATCTCCGTTCCCAAAACTGTTTGGCACACGACTTTTTCTCATCGTTCTTAACCCCTGGGTCCATTTTCAAATTTTCGCTTGCAGGAAAGTTCGTGCACAAAAACTGGGCCCCCAGGCACCCTCGTCGGGCCCAATAGCCCGCCAGAAAGTTTGCACACAAAAATTGGGCCCCGGGGCACCCGTGCCGGGTCCAATAGCCGTTTGTGGCATCAAATGAGCTCCGTTCCCAAAACCGTCTGGCACACGGCTTTTTCTCATCGTTCTGGACCCCTGGGTCCATTTTCAAATTTACGCCAATCGAAAAGTTCGCGGACAAAAATTGGGCTATGGAGCACCCTTGCCAGGCCCGATAACCGTCTACGCGCACAGATTTTTCTCATTATTTTGAACCCCTTGCTTGGTTTTCAAAATTTCGCTCGTCGAAAAGTTTGTGCACAAAAATTGGGCCCTGAGGCACCCACGCCGGGTCCAATAGCCGTTTTGGGCATCAAACGAGCTCCGTTCCCAAAACCGTCTAGCGCACGGCTTTTTCTCATCGTTCTTAACCCTTGGGTCTGTTTTCAAATTTACACCCGTCGAAAAGTTCGCACACAAAAATTGGGCCCTGGGGCAACCACGCCAGGCCCGATAGCCATTTGGGCCACCAAACGAGCTCCGTTCCCAAAATCATTTGTGCGCACGACTTCTTCTCATCGTTCTGAACCCATGGGTCCGTTTTCAAATTTTTGACTGCCGAATAGTTCGCGCACAAAAATTGGGCCAGAGGGCACCTCCGCCGGTCCCGACAACCGTTTGAGGCACCAAACGAGCTCCATTCCCAAAACCGTCTGTGCACACGACTTGTTCTCATTATTCTGAACCCCTGGGACCGTTTTCAAATTTTCGCCCACCAGAAAGTTTCCGCACGAAAATTTGGCCTCGAGTGACCACCGCCAGTCTCGATAGCCGTTTGGGGCACCAAACAAGATCCGTTCCCAAAACCATCTGCACTCACAACTTTTTCTCATTGTTCTGAACCCCTGGGTCTATTTTCAAATTTTCGCCCATCGGAAAGTTCGCGCACAAAAATTGGGTCCCGAGACACCCCTAATGAGCCCGATAGCTGTGCACACGAGCTTTTTTCCCAAAACTAGTTGTGCGCACAGATTTTCTCGTCGTTCTGAACCCCTGCGTCCATTTTCAAATTTTTGCCCGTAGGAAAGTTTGCAAACAATTGGGCTTCAGGGCAGCCCCGCCGGGTCCGATAACCGTTTAAGGCACCAAACGAGCTACGTTCCCAAAACCGTCTACGCGCAAGACTTTTTCTCACCGTTCTGAACCTGTGCGTTCGTTTTCAAATTTTCGCCCGCAGGAAAGTTCACGCACAAAAATTGGGCCCTAGGACAACCCCGCCAGGCTCGATAGTCATTTGGGGCACCAAACGAGCTCCCTTCCCAAAATCATCTGCGCGCACGACTTTTCCTCATCGTTCTGAACTCGTGGGTCCGTTTTCAAATTTTCGCCAGCCAGAAAGTTTGCGCACAAAAATTTGGGACCAGTGCACCCGCACTGGTCCCGATAGCTGTTTGGGGCACCAAACGAGCTCCATTCCCAAAACCGTCTACGCGCACAACATGTTCTCATCGTTCTGAACCCATGGGTCCGTTATTGAATTTTCGGTCGTCGGAAAGTTTGTGCACAGAAATTGGCCACCAGGGCACCTGATATTTGTTGCCAAAACTGTCAACGCTCACGAGTTTTTCTCATCATTCTGAACCCATGGGTCTGTTTTCAAATTTTCGCTTGCCGAAAAGTTTGCGCACAAAAATTGGGCTCTAGGGCACCCCCACGGGTCCCGATAGCCATTTGGGGCACCAAACGGCTCCATTTCCAAAATCGTCTACGCGCACAACTTGTTCTCATTGTTCTGAAGCCCTCGGTCCATTTTTTAATTTTCGGTCGTTGTAAACTTCGTGCACAAAAATTGGCCCTCGGGGCACCCTCGCAGGGCTCGATAGCCGTTTGGGGCACGAAAGGATCTCTGTTCTGAAAATCTTCATCGTGCACGACTTTTTCTCATCGTTTTGAACCCATGGGTTCGTTTTCAAATTTTCGCCCACCGGAAAGTTCGCGCCCAAAAATTGGGCCCTGGTGCACCCTCGTCAGGCTCGATAGCTGTATGGGGCACCAAATGAGCTCTGTTCCCAAAACCGTCTGCTTACACAGCTTTTTCTCATCGTTCTGAACCCCTACGTCCATTCTCAATTTTTCGCCTGCCGGAAAGTTCGCACATAATAATTGGGGCCTGGGGCACCCCCGTAGGGCCCGATAGCCATTTGGGGCACCAAACGAGCTCCATTCCAAAAACTGTCTCGCGCACGGTTTTTTCTCACCATTCTGAACCCTGGGTCCATTTTCAAATTTTCGCCTGCCGGATAGTTCGCGCACAAAAATTGGGCCCCGAGGCACCCCCACCGGGCCCGATAGCTGTTTGGGGCACCAAACAAGCTTCACACCCAAAACCATCTGCGCACCCGACTTTTTCTGATCGTTCTGAACCCCTGGGTCCATTTTCAAATTTTCGCCTTGTCACACCCCCTCCCTAGCCTTAGCCCCCAAGACTTGGAAGGGAGCGTGAAGATACACTACTAGTATTCCAAGACAACATTTAAATTTAACAATTTTCCCCGTTATCTATTAAAGACTTTAACCTATTTACTACACTCTATCTAACTTTCATACACATAGTTCAATTTCCTATATTCTTTATTACATAATCCGAGCCATGCCCTTATAATTTACCAAGTCCTAGTGTGTTGGTGGTTAGTAGACTCCTTCCCAAACGCTCCGCTTTGCTACCTGGGGGGGGGTGGGGGTGGAGATATAAGAAAACATTTGGAAGAGTGTGAGCTACTAAGCCCATGAGTAGTGCTTTTAAAATTATAATCACTTTGAAAAACATATTTTTGGGAAGTCAATCACATGATCACAATTCCAGTATAATTTATGCATGATCATGTGAACATTCATTCAATCATCATCCTCCAATTCCATGCTATACGTGGCATGATCATATCATGGATACATTATCAATCACAACTACTTTTTATGGAAACTTTCCTATAACCCACTACTCCCGCCAATGTGCAGATCGACAATTCTTTTCCCGCTAGTCATGCTAGGTAAATTGACTATATTTCCTGCCGATCGTCACCGACTATTATTTTCTGCCAACCGAGGCTGACTATATTTGTTATATCAATAAATAATGTCAAAATAGCCAAAATATCATTATATAATGAAAATAACAGCTTACCCTATTTCAATTTAGCAAAAATCCTAAAATTAGCCTCTTTAGATGTTGTTTGGACCGTGGTAGGTAGCTGGGCGTTAGGCAGTAGGTAGGGTGGGCATGCTGTGTCGCACAGGGGGCTGGCTCGTTTAGGCATGCGTTGCATCGCACGGGGGGGGGGGGGGGGGGGGGAGGGGGGGTAGTTGCACTGGGCTAGCGCACGGGATGCATCGAGCGAGGCGTGCAGTGGGACGCAGCTCTGCAAGGCGTGCGTGCAAGGTGTGGGCTGGCTGTGCGTCGGGCTGACTCAATGCCTCACCAACGCAACCTTTGCTTCTTTTGATCTCTAATTAACTTGGCAGCCCAATAACTTAAACATAACCCTCTAAATATGCTCTCAACACAAGATTTAGGTGATGGTATGAATAAATTCCTCTTGCCCAACCCTCTATTTATAGCCATTCCAAACTCACCCCCTTGTGACAACTCAACTCCCATTTGTCTCACTTTGGAGCTGCCAACACTTAGTCTACCTGGCCTAGCTTTGAGTTGTTCTCATCTCAGCTTGCCAGCCAAAATCTCCTTTTTTGCATGAAATCTCCTTCACCCACCTCCTGCTTGGGGTGATAAGACTTCCATTGCATGAAATCTTTTTTGTCCACCTCCTGCTAAAACTTTGTGTGATCCTCCTTTTGCCACCTAAATCACTTAAATACTTAACATATTTCTCTACTTAAATTGTTTAAGACTTATGCTCGTATACCATTGGCATCTTCCTTTGAAGTTTTCCATCAATTAGCCTTACCTTTTATCCTTAACGCATAGCAACTCACCTTTCCTTCATCAAAGTCCCATTTAGCCATCGCATGAGTTGGCCATCACCAACGCATAGGGTGGCCGTTCACCCTTGATGCATGGCTTACTAGGAATGCTTGCTCGGCCTACTAAGCATGGACGCACGGTGCTGACCATCGACTCATGGGCGTGCTGCCTGGGCGTTTGTGCACTTGGCCGCATAGGCACGCTCGGTTGCGTGGGCGTGCGCTTGGCATAAGGCATCGACGCATGGCTGCTCGGCAGACTCGGTAGTGCTTTGACACAGAAGATGGCTTGCCCACTTACCCATTTGACGCATAGGCAGGGCGCTCGACATACACCATCGACGCATGGGCTGCACGCTTGACGCACGACCTGTGTGCTTATCTTTGACGCATGGGCTGTGCGTTTGGCTTCAACGCATAGCCTGCGCGCCTAGCATGCTCACTCGATGCATGCCTCCTGCCCATGTCCACATGGCTTTTGTATGCCTTTGCATTGGTTGTATGCAACCCTTAGCCATTTTTCAAGTCTTTTTGCTTCCATCCTCCATGCATTCTTGCATCCAACATGTTTAAGCCCTTCATAGGCCTTTTGGTCACCTTTTTGGATAAGCCCTTCATAGGCCTTTTGGTCACTTAGGATTTTTTTCTATTTAACCTCCCTCTTTAGATTTAGTGTTAGGGTCTTACATGCCTGCCGAAAAATCCCGTACAAAAATTTGGCACCGTGGCACCCCACTAGGCCTGATAGCATTTTCGGGCACCAAACGAGCTCCATTCCTAAAACCGTCTATGCGCATAGCTTTTTCTAATCATTCTAAACCCCTGGATCCGTTTTCAAATTTTCGCCCACCAGAGGGTTCGTGCACGAAAATTGGGCCCTGGGGTACCTGCGATAATACCAATAGTCGTTTGGGTCACAAAACGAGATTTGTTCCCAAAACCATCTGCACGCACAGCTTTTTCTCATCGTTCTGAACCCCTAAGTCCCTTTTCAAATTTTCGCCCATCGAAAAGTTCACGCACAAAAATTAGGCCCTAGGGCACCTCGCTGGGCCCGATAGCCGTTTAGGGCACCAAACGAGCTTCGTTCCCAAAACTATTCGCTCGCATGGATTTTCTCATCGTTCTGAACCCCTGGGCTCGTTTTCAAATTTTCGCCCGGAAGAAAGTTCGCAAACAAAAATTAGGCTTCGAGGTAGCCCCGCCGAGCCCAATAGCCGTTTGGGGCACCAAATGAGCTCCGTTCCCAAAACCGTTTGCGCACACGACATTTTCCCATCGTTTTGAACCCCTGGGTCTATTTTCAAATTTTTACCGTCGGAATGTTCGTGCACAAAATTTGGGCCTCGGGGCACCCTCGTCGAGGGATAGCCGTTTGGGGCACCAACGACCTCCATTCGTAAAATCGTTTGCGCACACGACTCTTTCTCATCGTGCTGAACCCCTGGGTCCATTTTCAAATTTTCGCCCGCCGGAAAGTTTGCACACGTGCCTTTGGGCCCGATAACCGTTTGGGGCACCGAACGAGATCCGTTTCCAAAACCGTCTAGCGCATGTCTTTTTCTCATCATTCTTAACCTTCGGGTTCGTTTTCAAATTTTTGTCCGCAGGAAAGTTCATGCACAAAAATTCGGCCCCAAGGCACCCCCACTGAGCCTAATAGCCGTTTGGGGCACGAAATGAGCTCTGTTCCCAAAACCGTCTGCGCGCATGGCTTTTTCTCATCTTTCTGAACCCCTTGGTCCGTTTTCAAATTTTCACTTGTCGAAAAGTTCGAGCACAAAACTTGGGACCCGGGGCACCCTCACCGGGCCTGATAACTATTTTTGCGGTACTAAATAAGCTCTGTTCCCAAAATCGTCTATGCAGACGACTTTTTGTCATCATTCTGAATCCCTGGGTCCGTTTTCAAATTTTTGCCTGCTAGAAAGTTCGCACATAAAAATATGGCCACAAGGCACTTTGCCGGGCTCGATAGTTGTTTGGGGCACCAAACGAGCTCCATTCCCAAAACCGTATGCGCGCACGACTTTTTCTCATCGTTCTGAACCCCTGGGTCCGTTTTAAGTTTTCACTTGCTGAAAAGTTCGGGAACAAAAATTAGCCCCGGGGCACCTCGCAGGGCTCAATAGCAGTTTGAGGCAGCAAACGAGCTCCATTCACACAACCATCTGCGCGCACGAATTTTTCTCATCATTCTGAACCCCTGGCTCCATTTTCATATATTTGCCCACTGCAAAGTTCGCGCCCAAAAATTGGGCCCTAGGGTACATGTGCCGGGTCCGATGGTCGTTTGGGGCACCAAATGAGCTCTGTTCCCAAAACCATATGCGCGCACGACTTTTTCTCATCGTTCTGAACACCTGTCGGGACCAATAGTCGTTTGGGGTACCAAACGAGCTCCGTTCCAAAAACCGTTTGGCGCACGGGTTTTTCTCATCGTTCTAAACCTTTGGGTTTGTTTTCAAATTTACACCCGCCGGAAAGTTCACGCACAAAAATTGGGCCCCGGAGCACCCCCGCCAAGCCCGATAGCCGTTTGGGGAACCAAACGAGCTCTGTTCCCAAAATCGTCTGCACGCATGGCTTTTTCTCATCGTTCTGACCCCGTGGGTCCGTTTTCAAATTATCGTTTACCAGAAAGTTCGCGCACAAAAATTGGGCCCCAGGGCACCCCCGTCGGTCCCGACAGCCTTTGGGGCACCAAAAGAGCTCTATTCCTAAAATCGTCTACGTGCACAACTTTTTCTCATCGTTCTGAACCCCTAGGTTCGTTTTCAAATTTTCAGTCATTGGGAAGTTCTCGCACAAGAATTGGCACCTGCGGCTCTCCCGCCGAGCCTGATAGCCGTTTGGGGCCTGAAACGAACTTTGTTCCCAAAACCGTCTACGCACACGGTTTTTTCTCATCGTTCTGAAACCCTGGGTCTGTTTTCAAATTTTTGCACGTCGGAAAGTTCGCTTACAAAATTTGGGACCCAGGGCACCTTTGTTGGGCCCGATAGCCGTTTGGGGCACCAAAAGAGCTTCGTTCCCAAAACCGTATGCGCGAACAACTTTTTCTCATCGTTCTGAACCCCTGGGTTTTTTTCAATTTTCGCCCGTTGAAAAGTTCGGGCACAACAATTTGGCCCCAGGGCACCCACGTCGGGCTCGATAGTAGTTTGGGGCCCCAAACGAGCTTCGTTCCCAAAATCGTCTGTGCACGGCTTTTTCTCATCGTTCTGAACCCCTGGGTCCGTTTTCAAATTTTCGCTCGTAGGAAAGTTTGCACACAAAATTTGGGTCCCTAGGCACCCCCGCCGGGCCAGATAGCTGTGTGGGGTACGAAACGAGCTTTGTTCCCAAAGCCGTTAGTGCGCATGGCTTTTTCTCATCTTTTTGAACGTCTGGGACCGTTTTCGAATTTTCGCCCGCCGGAAAGTTTAAACACAAAAATTGCACCCGGAGCCCCTTGTTGTGCTCGATAGCCGTTTGGAACACCAAACGAGCTCTGTGCGCACGACATTTTGTCATCGTTCTGAACCCCTGGGTCCGTTTTCATTTTTTCCCACCAGAAAGTTCGCGCACAAAAATTGGGCCCTAAGGCTCTCCGTCGGGCCCGATAGCCGTTTGGGGCACCAAATGAGCTTCGTTCCCAAAACCGTATTTGTGCACAACTTTTTCTCATCGTTTTGAACCCCTGGGTCTGTTTTAATTTTTCGCCCGCTGAAAAGTTCAGGCACAAAAATTTGGTGCCAGGGCACCCCCGTCGGGCTCGATAGCAGTTTGGGGCCCCAAATGAGCTTCGTTCCTAAAATCGTCTGCGCACGGCTTTTTCTCAACGTTCTGAACCCCTGGGTTCGTTTTCAAATTTTCGCTCGTAGGAAAGTTTGCACACAAAAATTGGGACCCGGGGCACCCCCCCCCCCCGGGGAAGATAGCTGTTTGGGGTACGAAACGAGCTTTGTTCCCAAAGCCGTCAGTGTGCATGGCTTTTTCTCATCTTTTTGAACCCCTGGGATCGTTTTCAAATTTTCCCCCGCCAGAAAGTTCAAACACAAAAAACTGGACCTGGGGCCCCTCGTTGTGCTCGATAGCCGTTTGGGACACCAAACGAGCTCTGTGCGCACGACTTTTTGTCATCGTTCTGAACCCCTGGGTTCGTTTTCATTTTTTCCCACCAGAAAGTTCGCGCACAAAAATTGGGCCCTAAGGCTCTCCGTCGGGCTCGATAGTCGTTTGGGGCACCAAACGAGCTCTGTTCGCAAAACCGTATGCGTGCAGAACTTTTTCTCATCGTTTTGAACCCCTGGGTCTATTTTAAATTTTCGCCCGCTGAAAAGTTTGGGCACAAAAATTTGGCCCCAGAGCACCCCCGCAGGGCTGGATAGCAGTTTGGGGCCCTAAATGAGCTTCATTCCCAAAATCGTCTGCGCACGGCTTTTTCTCATCGTTCTGAACCCCTGGCTCTGTTTTCAAATTTTTGCCCGCCGAAAAGTTCACGCACAAAAATTGGGCCTCGGGGCACCCGCCCCAGGTCCGATAGGCGTTTGGGGCACCAAGCGAGCTCCGTTCCCAAAACCTTCTGCGCACACGACTTTTTCTCATCATTCTAAACCCCTGGGTTCATTTTCAAATTTTTGCCTGCCGGAAAGTTCGTGCACAAAAATTTGGCCCCGGTGCACCCCCACCAGTCTTGATAGCCGTTTAGGGCCCAAACGAGCTCCGTTCCCAAAACCGTTGCACACACGATTTTTTCTGATCGTTATGAACCCGTGGGTCCATTTTTAAATTTTCGCCCGTCGGAAAATTCGTGCACAAAAATTGGGCCCTAGTGCACCCCCGCCGGTACTGACAGCCGTTTGGGGCGCCGAAAGAGCTCCATTCCCAAAACCGTCTACATGCATGGCTTTTTCTCATCGTTCTGAACCCCTGGGTCTGTTTTCAATTTTTCATATGCCGGAAAGTTCGCGTACAAAAATTGGGCCCCGGGCACCCTCGCCTGGCTCGATAGCCGATTGGGGCACCAAACGAGATCCGTTCCCAAAACCATCTTTGCACACGACTTTTTCTCATCGTTCTGAACCCCTGGGTCCGTTTTCAAATTTTCGCCCAGCGAAAAGTTTGCACACAATAATTAGACGGGGCACCCCCGACAAGAAGAGTTGCAACGTAGTGTTGCGATGACAAGGCAGGTGTTGATCAACGTTCAACGCAATATCTATACGATCCAACTGAACGAAAGACAAGTAGAAGAGCGCAACCATGAGTACTTCAACTTCTTGACAGCCTATGTCCAATGTCCCATGGTCCTCCGCACTTACAGCAACATTTGCACTTTGAATAAGCTCCTCGTGTTCCTCCACAAAATCCTTCTCCTGAATCTCGTCCTCAATAAACCTTCAAATTCTTTTGCGATCATTCTTTTATTTTTATTTCATTCATTATTTCTATGTATAGAAGCTATTTCTTGATTCTTTGTACATGCTCAAATTTTGTATTGTGTTATTTGTAATTCTTTGTATACTTGGTTAATTTTTAATACAACTGAGTAACAATTCTTTCTGTATGCATTAGCCTCTTATTTATCTTCCTTTGTCAAGTATTGCGATGTTCTTTCTCTTTTCTTTTGTGTTATTCATTGCGCTGCCATGATATATGCATACCCTTAGAAACATTTCCCACACTTTGTATTTTCTGACTAACACTTAGATAATTCGTATCAATAGCACTGCTTTATCTTTTATCCTTCAAGACTCACCTCAAACCTTCTTTTCAAAATTTTGATTAAGTGTTTTGTCTATTCTATCCAAAATAACGCAATGAGAACCTTGTGCATCTCTAAATTTTGGGGTGGGGAAGGTCTGAGCAGATGCGATCAAGTGGATGCGGTTATTAGAAAAATGCGTTCATTGCCAAAGAAAAAAAAATCATACAAACTCCAATATCAATGCAAGGGAAAATCAAATTCCCAACTTAATAAGAGTTAAGTCGTGAAAGGAACCTGCTCGTAGTTGGATGTTCGCATGACACCCATGTGAGCAAGCCAAAACGAAGGTGGGTTTCCAAGAACGATGCAATATGAAAAGAAAAAAAATGAGATCCCGTCTTTCTTACTGCTGACCGCAAGATCCCTATGAGGAATTATGTGGCACCCAATATCTACAACTTTTCGCCTAGAATTTCATGACCAGTTGTTAAGGAGAACGCACGTTTCGAGATAAAGTCGGTCATGCTCCAAATGATACAAAACACGGGGCAACTTGGAGGTCTACAAAGTGAGCACCCATATGCCCATCTTACCAGCTTTGTCGAGATGTGCAGTACTTTCTCCATCCCTGGCATCACCTCAGAAGGTATCAGACTTTACCTCTTTCTATATACACTGAGGGATGAGGCTAAGAGGTGGGCTCATTCATTGGAGCCAAACAAAATACGTCCTAGGACCGGTTGGTGGAACGGTTCATGAAGAAGTTCTTCCCTCTAGCAGTCAACGCAAGAAGACGAAAGGATGTGTTGAACTTCAAGCAGATGGATAATGAGACTCTGAGCACTGCTTGGATGCGGTTTAGAAGGTTTTGAAGAATTGTCCACATATCAGGTGTAATGACCTAACCCCCTATGACTTAAGTTAGGCCGTTACTAAAATACATGCATACATGGCACTTAAAATGACACTTCTTTATGTTGAAATAAATGCTAAATAGATAAGGAAGTTCAAAAGTCCTTTATTAAATGCAAGCTTTGAAAAAAAGATTTGGGTACCAATACATCGTAAAGGTTAATAAATAAATATGAAAAACAATTCTTACTAACATGTTCGAACATCAAAACTAACATTAAGGGAAATATGAAAAGAACTTTAAATCTCTATATACGGAAGCGAAAAAAAAAACTAGTCCCAGTGGCTCGATCACGAATTGCACTTGTCCATCGCCGGTGCATCTCTACCCTTACCTATAACAACAACATGAGAAAGAATAAGTATAAAATACTCAGTAAGTAACCCCACTACTGGGGTCGGGCTGGGCATCTATGTCCTCTAGATACCCACCTATGGCACATATACACATGAAACAAGAAGAAGACTGAGTCCTATCCTACTGTAGTTAAGCATGCCTCTACCTCTGGTGAATCCCAAAGGAGACACAAATTGGTGAATCCTGAAGGAAACACAAACTGGTGAATCTCGAAGAAACACAAACTGGTGAATCCCGAAGAAAACACAAATTGGTGAATCCCGAAGGAAACACAAAATCTAATGGGCATCTAACTAATCAGTAAGGACAGTCACACGATCTCAACATCAAAATCACCACCGTACGAATCTATGACATATATGTAATCCTCAATACCATGGCTCTACCACATACACATATACCTCAACAGCATGTTCTACAAAATTCAAGTATACATTAACATCATAGTTCTGCAACATGCATGTATGCCTCAACATCATCAGATCAGATACAATCATATGGAAACACATACCATCTCATACTAACATTCAAGTATCTATGTGTATATTTAAACGGTTCAAATCTCGTGCCAGAACATACTTTGGTTCAGATCATACTAGCATTCATCATGCTAACATTTTCCATAGCATACACTCATCATGCTAGCACACAACTAAAACCTGGCCCTTGGCAGTTCCAGTACTAAGATTAGTTATCTTAATCGAAATTCCATAGATAAAATCAGAAAACCAAACGATGACCGCAGTTTGAAGGAATGACTCTAACATACGAATACAACCATTAAATTTCAATCCACCAATAATTTCTAAATCTCATATTCGAATCCACAATACCCAAAAGCTTACCCAAAGAACTTGATCAATAATCACTCCCAAGATTTCGGCTCCAAAATATCCTGCTGACAGATTTTAAATCTCAATGGACGACGACTTGGAACCTTAAAGATATAAGGGTTATCGAAGCGTTCCCACAAACCAACAATAAGGACCAAAACTCTTACCAACACTCTTGCGGAACGATCTTGAATCCATTGGACAGTCGCTGCTATGATATACCAAGTTCAAACCTAAAATTAAATAAGGTGACTAATTTAATCCTTAATCCACTTAGTGGGCATCTAAAGTCTTTCAAGAAATCCAACCACCAAAAATAGATCTTACCCAAAAACTAAAAGTGAAGCTGCTGGATGACGACGCAACGCGGTGGTCCGAGGGCTGGATCGGCGGCGACTCGAAAAACTCTCTTGCTGGGTGAGTGGTGTGGTGGGTGGTGGAGAAACCAACTGAGCAAGCGACAACGAGTTCGGATCTGAGCAGTGAAGGAGGCATGGCGGTGTTCGGATTTGGTAGTGAAGGAGGTGCGGCACGTGAAGGCAGGAAGAAATTTTTGGCGGAAAGGGAGAGCCCGTGCATGAGGGAGAAGGGGGTAGGTTTTCTTTTTATTTAAAATAATAATAATAATAATAAGAAAAAGGGAAATAGTATAATTATAATTAAATCGTTTCCTTATTCCACTTTATACTATTTAATTCCTTTCCTTTTCCAAAGAAAATTAATTCCTGCCATGAATTTTCAAATTGAATTTCAAAATTGAATAATTTTCACTCCAACAAATTCTCGCAATTATACTTCAAATCCAAAATTCCAAAAATGCCCTCCAACTAAGGACAATTACTGAATTTCTAAATAATAAAGTTACTGAAAATTACATTACTGTTAAATAAAAATGTGTGGTGTGTTACATTCTTCCCCCCTCAAAGAACTTTCGTCCTCGAAAGTTCATCCTTGAAAAAGCTCCGGGTACTGGGCCTTCATCTCATCCTCTCGCACCCAGGTGGCTTCCCTAAACTAGTGGTTCTGCCACAGGACTTTCACAAAAGCAATTTCCCAGTGGCACATTGTTTTTACCTCTCTGGCAAGGATCTCTACGGGTTTCTCCTCGTAGCTCAAGTTGTTATTCAACTGTAAGGGCTCGTAGTCAACTACATGGGACGAGTCTGTCACATAATTTCTTAGCATCGAAACATGGAAGACATTATGAACTAAGGACAATGTTGGGGGCAAAGCCAAATGGTAAGCTACAGGGCCAACTCGTTCTAGGACTTTGGAAGGTCCAATGAATCTCAGACTCAACTTTCCCTTCCTGCCAAACCTCAAAATACCTTTCATGGGTGCCACTTTTAAGAATACTTTCACACCAGTCTCAAATTCTAGGTCCTTACGTTTTACTTCGACATAGCTCTTCTGTCTGCTCTGGGCTGTTTGCATATGAGCCCTGGTCTTCTATATTGCCTCATTCATGGTCTGAACCAATTCAGGTCCTAACAGTCTCCTCTCTCTTACCTCATCCCAACACACAAGGGACCTGTAACTCTTCCCATATAGGGCCTCAAAGGGTAATATCCCGAAAGTGGACTGGTAATTGTTATTATAAGCAAACTCCATTAAGTGCAAGTGAGCATCCTAGCTTCCTGAAAACTCTATGGCACAGGCACGCAACATGTCTTCCAGTATTTGATTCAATCTCTCTGTCTGCTCATTAGTCAAAGGGTGGAAAGCTGTACTGAAGTCTAACTAGGTCCGCAAAGCTGCCTTGAGACTTTTCCAGAAATTATACGTGAAACGAGGGTCTTTGTCCGACACAATGGACACGGGCACTCCATGCAATCTTACCACCTCCTTCATGTATATCTGTGCCCACTTATTCACTGAAAAGGTGGGCTTTCTAGGTATGAAATGTGCTAACTTTGTAAGTTTTCTACAACAACCCATATCACAGTGAAACCTTTGACTGTCCGAGGTAACCCCACAATGAAGTCCATAGACACATGCTCCCACTTCCATTCTGGTACACTCAATCGCTGTAACAAGCCTACTGGCTTCTGCCTTGGGGCTTTCACCTACTGGCACACCGAACACTTACTGACGAACTCTACAACCTTTCTTTCCATATCATTCCAGTAGTAGTAACGTTTTAGGTCCTGATACATCTTGGTGGTGCCGGGGTGAATCGAAAATAAGGAACTATGAGCCTCTGACAACAACTCATCTTTAATGTCACTAACCGCTGGCACGCATAGACACCCTTGATAAAGGAGGCCACCTTCCGTTGAAATTGAGAATTCGCCATCCTGGCCTAACTCCACCCTACGAACTCTCTCTTCCAAATAAGGGTCGTCTTGCTGCGCATCAATAATCTTCTGCCTTAGGCTTGGTCACATCGACAACTGTGCTAACTGTGTCGTGACCTTTCCCACAACCACTGCAATCTCTGCCCTCTCCAGTTCCCTACATAAGTGAGTCTGTCTGGTAATAAGAGCTGCTGAATGAGCCACCTTTCTGCTTAAAACATCTGCCACTACGTTTGCTTTTCCCGGGTGGTACAAAATTTCACAGTCATAATCCTTCACCAGTTCCAACCACCTTCTTCGCCTCATGTTTAAGTCCTTCTGAGTGAAAAAGTACTTCAAACTCTTGTGGTCGGTGAAGATCTATATCTCTCCATATAAGTAATGTCTCCAGATCTTGAGAGCAAAAACCACCACTGCTAAATCCAAGTCATGCGTGGGATAATTCTGTTGCTTCTTCAGTTGACGTGAAGCGTAAGCAACTATTCTACCCTGCTGCATCAATAAGCATCCCAACCCCTTCTTGGATGCATCACTATAAATGACGAAACCACCTGATCCATCCGGTACTGTAAGAACTGGGGCTGAAACCAACCTTTGCTTGAGGTCTTGGAAACTATTTTCACAAGCCTCATTCCAAGCAAATTCTACTCCCTTCTGGGTCAACTGAGTTAATGGAGTGGCTATGCGAGAGAAGTCCTTTATAAATCGTCTATAGTAGCCTACTAACCCCAGGAAACTGAGCACCTCACTGACCGTGGTTGGACGAGCCCAACCCGTAACTGCCTTCACCTTTGCAGGATCCACAGAGACACCTTCCTTTGATACCACATGCCCTAGAAAGGACACCTTCTTCAACCAAAATTCACATTTAGAAAACTTAGTATATAGCTTATTGGCCCTCAACGTCTCCAGAACTTTCCGCAAATGCTCCTCGTGCTCGACCTGTGTCTTAGAATAAATCAAGATATCATCAGTAAAAACAAACACGAAAGTGTCGAGGAACTCCTTGAACACCCTATTCATCAGATCCATGAACACTACTGGTGCATTCGTTAGACCAAATGACATCACTATAAAATCATAATGTCCATACTTCGAACAGAAATCTATCTTGGGTATGTCACGGTCCTTTATTCTGGTATCCTGACCGGAGATCAATCTTAGAGAATACCATTGCTCCCTACAACTGGTCAAAAAAATCATCGATCCTGGGAAGGGGATACTTGTTCTTGATTGTCACCTTGTTCAGCTCTCTGTAATCAATGCACAGGCATAACGATCCATCCTTCTTTTTCACAAACAAAACAGGTGCACCCCATGGTGACATGCTGGGGCGTACGAAACCCTTGTCCAACAATTCCTGCAATTGGTCCTTCAGTTCGTTCAACTCCACCAGGGCCATCGTGTACGGAGCCCTCGAAATCAGGGTTGTGCCTGGCTCAAATTCAATGGCAAAATCTATCTCTCGTTGCAGGGGCAGTCCGGGAAGATCTTCTGGAAAAATGTTTGGAAAATCCCTCACTACTGGCTCCAAAGTCAAGGTGATTTCATTCTCTCCGGTGTCCCCCACTCTGGCCATAAAGCCCCAGGCTCCTTGGTCGAATAGCCTACTGGCCTTCAATGCAGATATCACTTTGGGTAGGACTACGGTCCTAACCCCTTTAAACTTAAAACTGGCTTCTGTATGAGGGTTAAAGATGACCTTCTTATGGGAGCAATATATGCTGGCATGATTAGTAGTTAACCAATCCATGCCCAATATAACATCAAAATTGCGCATATCTAAAATTATCAGGGTTACATCTAATGCATGATTGGCTACCTCTACCTGACGTGCTTTTATCTTTTCTGTAGCTAACATGATCTCTCCTGATGGAGTGGAAATGGACAATGCAAATGGCAAAGGTTCCGAGTCTAACATGGCATGCCTCATAAATACAACAAATATAAATGAATGCGAAGAGCCAGAGTCAAATAAAACAAGAGCATGGTGTCCCGAAATGGGAAGTGTACCTATCACCATGGTGCCTGACTTCTCGGCCTCATGCTGAGTGGTAGAAAATACCCTCCCCTGCTGTTGCTGGCGTCTCGGGCCTCCCTAGAATGAGGTTACGGGCTGGCCCCTATGCTCAGGCGCATTCCTCCTCGGGCATCTATCTGACATATGCTTCTTCTGGCCACATCGGAAACAAATCCCAGAGCCAGCTAGATAACACCCTAGTGTTGCTTACCACAAGTGGTACATATTGGCTTGTCCTCCCTGCCAGTTATAGCCTGGGAACCCTGTTGTTCCCACTGACGTGAAGCATTCACTATGTTCTGGCTCTTCTGCTGATGTTCAGGAGCCCTATGCTCAGCCTTCCTTTTCTGCCCTGCAGAGGTCCTAATCCCGAGCGACCTTCTGTATTACTCTCCCACCTAGGAGTCGACATCAATCCTCACGGTGGCCCATAGTGCTGCAGCATATGTCTTGAGATCCAAGGCATGCACCATCCCCCATAGTCCGCTCCTCAGGCCCTGGATAAATCTCTCGGTCCTCGCTGCCTCGGTGGCTACTTGTTCAGGAGCAAAACGAGACAGCTTATTGAATTCTTGCTCGTATTCCTCCACCGACATAACCCCCTGCCTTAAGTTCAAGAATTCTGCCTACTTATTGTATCAGGTGTTGGCTGAGAAGTACTTCTCATAAAAGCATTACTTGAACTGCTCCCAGGTTGCAAGTTCACCACCAGTATCAATCATCTTTTCTACTGAATGCCACCAGATTTCCGTGTTACCAGTCAGCATGAAGACTGCGCATTGAAGCTTGTGCTCTTTCGGACACCTCATAAAATGGAATATTGTCTCAATAGATGACAGCCACATCTCTGCATTGATGGGGTCTCCCAATGATCCATCAAAGGGGCAGAGGTCATACTTCTGGAAATCCCTCAGATGTTTGGCCTTAAGAGACAGACCCTGCATGTCTCTGTCCTGTGATCGAGTTTTTCGTAATGGCTCGGGTGGCACCGGTTCTTCCTGAGCTTGGGTCTGGGCAGGCTGCCCTGTCACCGTGCTACGGATCAATTCCTGTAGCTTTCCCATTAGGGCAATTGCAACAGCTTCACTAATTCTGGCCTCCATCGCCTTTTCATCAACTTGAGTCACAGGCGGATTTGGAGCTTCCGGAGTAGTCTGGCTACTCTCAACTCTCTCTGCTTGCTTTTCTTCTCTAACTGTCTTTCTTGTTCTAGGTTTTGGTGCCATGTTCTGTCATAAATTCGTACGTTAACTAACTATTCCTGGGTCTTTCTCAGACATCATGCATTTAAAACACTACATTACCGTTCTTATGTATGCATTGAAACTTTTGTTAGTATAACGTACTGGGCGATGACGAGGAATCCGTTATTGGGCCACAAGGACTATCTAGACTTACATAGTAAGTCAGTCTAAAGAACCCAAAACATGGGCTCTGATACCAACTGTAATGACCCGACCCCCTAGGAATTAAGTTAATCCGTTACTAAAATACATGCATACATGGCACTTAAAACGACACTCCTTTATGTTGAAATAAATGCTAAATAGATAAGGAAGTTCAAAAGTCCTTTATTAAATGCAAGCACCGAAAACAAGATTTGGGTATCCATAAATCATAAAGGTTAATAAATAAATATGAAAAACAATTCTTACTAACAAGTTCGAACATCAAAACTAACATTAAGGGAAATATGAAAAGAACTTTAAATCTCTATATGCGGAAGCGAAAAAAAACTAGTCCCAGTGGCTCGATCACGAATTCCGCTTGTCCATCGCTGGTGCATCTCTACCCTTACCTGAAACAACATGAGAAAGAATAAGTATAAAATACTCAGTAAGTAACCCCACTACTAGAGTCAGGCTGGGCATCTATGTCCTCTAGATAACAACCTATGGCATATATACACATGAAACAAGGAGACTGAGTCCTATCCTACTGTAGTTAAGCATGCCCCCTACCTCTGGAGAATCCAAAAGAAGAAAAAAATTGGTGAATCCCGAAGGAAACACAAGCTGGTGAATCTCAAAGGAAACACAAACTGGTGAATCTCGAAGGAAACACAAACTGGTGAATCCCGAAGGAAACACAAAATCTAATGGACATCTAACTAATCAGTAAGGACAGTCACACGATCTCAACATCAAAATCACCACCGTATGAATCTATGACATACATGTAGTCCTCGATACCATGACTCTACCACATACATGTATACCTCAACAGCATGTTCTACAACATTCAAGTATACATTAACATCATAGTTCTACAACATGCATGTATGCCTCAACATCATTAGATCAGATACAATCATATGGAAACACATACCATCTCATACTAACATTCAAGTATCTATGTGTATATTTAAACAGTTCAGATCTCGTGCCAGAACATACTTTGCTTCAGATCATACTATCATTCATCATGCTAACATTTGCCATAACATACACTCATCATGCTAGCATACAACTAAAATCTGGCCCTTGGGCAGTTCAAGTAGTAAGATTAGTTAGCTTAATCGAAATTCCACAGATAAAATAAGACAACCAAATGATAATCGCGGTTTGAAGTAACGACCCTAACATATGAATATAACCATTAAATTTTAGTCCAACAATAATTGTGAAATCGCAGATTTGAATCCACAATACCCAAAAGCTTACCCAAAGAACTTGATCAACAACCACTCCCAAGATTTCGGCTCCAAAATCTCCTGCTAACAAATTTGAAATCTCAATGGACAATGACTTGGAACCTTAATGATACAAGGGTTAAGTCAAACTTAATTCAATAATCGAAGCGTGCCCACAAACCAACAATAAGGACCAAAACTCTTGCGAAATGATCTTGAATCCGTTGGACAGTCGCTGCTGTGATTTCCCAAGTTCAAATCTAAAATTAAATAAGGTGACTAATTTAATCCTTAATCCACTTAGTGGGCATCCAAAGTCTTTCAAGAAATCCAACCACCAAAAATAGATCTTATCCAAAAACTAAAAGTGAAGCTGCTGGATGACGGCGCAATGCACGGTGGTCCGAGGGCTGGATCGCCGGCGACTCAGACGACTCTTCTGTTGGGTGAGCGGTGTGGTAGGCGGTGGAGAAACCGGCTGGGCGAGCGGCGGTGAGTTCGGATTTGAGTAGTGAAGGAGGCGTGGCGGCATTCGAATCTGGCAGTGAAGGAGGTGCGGCACGTGAAGGCAGGAAGAAATTTTTGGGGGAGAGGGAGAGCCCGTGCATGAGGGATTTCTTTTTATTTAAAATAATAATAATAACAATAACAAAAAAGGAAAATAGTATAATTATAATTAAATCGTTTCCTTATTCCACTTTATACAATTTAATTCCTTTCCTTTTCCAAAGAAAATTAATTCTTGCCATTAATTTTCAAATTGAATTTCAGAATTGAATAATTTTCACGCCAACACTTAAATTCTCGCACTTATACTTCAAATCCAAAATTCCAAAAATGCCCTCCATCTAAGGACAATTACTGAATTTCCAAATAATAAAGTTACTGAAAATTACATTACTATTAAATAAAAATGTGCGGAGTGTTACATTCTTCCACCCTCAAAGAACTTTCATCCTTGAAAAAGCTCCGGGTACTCGTCCTTCATCTCATCCTCTCGCTCCTAGGTGGCTTCCCTGAACTAATGGTTCTGCCACAGGACTTTCACAAAAGCAATTTCCCGTTGGCACAATGTTTTTACCTCTCTGGTGAAGATCTCTACGGGCTTCTCCTCATAGCTCAAGTTGTCATTCAACTGTAAGGGCTCGCAGTCAACTACATGGGACGAGTCTGTCACATACTTCCTTAGCATTGAAACATGGAAGACATTATGAACTTAAGATAAAAAAGGAACAGGTCTTAAGGAATAAGACAATCTCATTGGTAAAGGTATTATGGCGAAACCATAGCACGGAAGAAGAAATGTGGGAAGTCGAAGAGCAAATCAGAAACAAGTATCCGCAGTTGTTTAATTGACGGACTTGTAGCGAAATTTCGAGGACGAAATTTTCATAAGGGGGAGGTAAATGTAAACCCTTAATCCTAATTTCTCTACTTGAGTATGTTCCCTACTGAGACTAGTGTGGTGAGTAGGTTGATGTGGAAACTAGTGTGTAATGGTAGAGAAAAGGGTGGAAAATTAGAAGAAAAGAGGAAATTTGGAAGCTTGACTTTTAGGGAAAAACATGGAAATTTGGCTAAGTATAAAACTATGTGATAGATGCGTTGGAAGGGTTGTGATGGATGCGTTGGTGGTGGTATGCGGCTGAAGGAAGGAAAATTGAAGTGATGCATTGGAAGGTTGGATGGCACAAGGGTAGGCGAGGATGGGGGCAAGGCATGCATTGGAAGGGTGGCATGCGTCGATGCACAGTGCCCAACCTAGCGCCCATGCGTCAAGCGCCTCTACCTAATGCCCAACCCATGCATCGAGTGCCCCTACCAAACACCTCTGCCAAGCGCCCATCCTAAAATCGCTCAGAGATTGGCGGTGATTGTAGGATCGATTCAAACCGATCCAGAGAAGAAATTCAGTGTCGAGAGGCTAAAAGCTTTAGGTGCCACGACGTTCGATAGAGCAACAGATCGAGTAGATGCTGAGATCTGGTTGGACTTGATTGAGAAATGTTTTAATGTTATTAGATGCCCTGAGGACCGTAAGGTTGAGTTAGTGGCATTCTTGCTGCAGAAAGGGGCTGAAAAGTGGTGGAAAGTGATAAAGGCCAGAAGGAGTAGTTTGGAAACTATGACTTGGTCTGATTTCAGACAAGTATTTGAGGATAAATACTACCCTAGTGCTTTTAAAGAAGCGAAGAGGGATGAGTTTCTTACGCTAACTCAAGGAGTGATGACGTTTGTTGAGTATGAGTAAAGATTTACTGAGTGATCTCAGTATGCCCTTCCGATCATTACAGAGGAGAAAGAGAGGTGTAAAAGATTTGAGAATGGCCTAAGAAGAAAGATATATACACCCCTTACCTCTACATCTAATTGGGTGAATTTCACTGAGTTAGTTGAGACCGCTATTAGAGTTGAGCGGAGTGTAGCGAAGGAAGATATACTCCAGCCAGATGTAGGACAGTTCAGAATGCCTAGAGTAACGAGAGGCAATGAGGAGTTTTGGAGTCACGAGCCAACACGGTTCGAGTCGAAAGAGGTCAAGACCTACAGTTGGACCGAGTGGTAAATCAATATCAGGTCGTGCTAGTGAGTTGGTAGCTAGTACAGGAAGGAGACCACTTTGTGTAAACTATGGTAGGCCCCAATAGGAGTATGTTACGGCAATAGGAATGTGTGCTTCCATTGCGAACAAGAGAGGCATTTCAAGAGAGATTGTCCCCAGCTAGGTCATGGAGCATAGAGTGAGTAGAGAGGAGTTACGCAGATTGTAGACCAACCTAGAGCGACCGAAACTAGAGGTGAGAGATCCACTGTAGCTAAGCAGAAATGGGTAGCTAGATGACCCCAATAGCAACAGCAACAGCAGCAGGAGCAGGGTAGCATTTACACTATGACACACCAGGAAGCGGAAGAGGCTCCAGATGTCGTAACTGGTACAATAACTTTATGTAATCAATTCGCTTATGCATTATTTGATCCTGGTGCTACACACACATTCATATCTAGCATGTGTGCATTATATATAGATAGAGTGCTTGAGCGTATGAATGAGGATTTGTTTATCTCTATGCCTGTAGGAGATACTCTAGTTGTACATGAGTATTACAGGGATTGTGAAGTAATTCTTGGAAATCAGAGTTTATGGGTTGACTTGATTCCATTAGAATTACTAGAGTTCGATGTCATCTTAGGTATGGATTTCCTAATTAAACACTATGCCACTGTGGATTGTTTTAGGAGACAAATAGTGTTTAGGAAACCAGGTGAAAAAGAGATAACCCTGGTAGGAAGTAAAAGAATACTTCCAGGAAGTTTAATATTAGCAGTGAAGGCTAGGAAGCTGCTGAGTAAGGGATGTGAAGCCTATTTAGCCTATGTAGCAGTTGCACAGGATAAGAAACTGAGACCTAAGGATGTACCTGTGGTACAAGAATTCTTAGATGTGTTCCCTAAAGAGTTACCAGGCTTACCACCTGATAGGGAAATAGAGTTTACTATTGAGTTAGTCCCAGGTACAACACCTATATCCCAGGCACCATATAGGATCCAACAGAACTGAAGGAGTTAAAAGTTCAGTTACAGGAGCTTGTGGATAAGGGGTACATTAGACCCAATGTGTCGCCTTAGGGAGTGTTGGTCTTGTTTGTTAAAAAGAAAGACGGTACTCTTAGATTATGCATAGACTATATATAGTTGAATAAGGTGACCTTTAAAAATAAGTACCCATTGCCTCGTATAGATGATCTCTCTGATCAGTTGAAGGGAGCCACGATGTTCTCTAAGATAGATTTGAGATCAGGTTATCACCAGTTGAAGGTGAAAGACACAGATGTTCCAAAGACTGCATTAAGAACTAGATATGGACATTATGAGTTCCTAGTAATGCCGTTTGGACTGACAAATGCTCCTACGATATTTATGGACTTAATGAATAGGATATTTCATCTATATCT
The DNA here is from genome assembly GCF_027475165.1 of Benincasa hispida. Classification (NCBI taxonomy): domain Eukaryota; kingdom Viridiplantae; phylum Streptophyta; class Magnoliopsida; order Cucurbitales; family Cucurbitaceae; genus Benincasa; species Benincasa hispida. The sequence continues at coordinate 16,775,600 of NC_143484.1, read as the reverse complement.
GGATCAGTTTGTGATAGTTTTCATAGACGATATACTAGCGTATTCTAGTATCGCAGAGAAGCACAAAGAACATCTGAGGATGGCGTTGTAGATGCTAAGGGAAAAGAAGTTATATGCCAAATTTAGTAAGTGTGATTTTTGGTTAAACCAAGTCGTATTTCATGGGCATATAGTTTCAGCTAATGGAGTTAGCGTAGATTCCCAAAAGATAGAAGCAATAGTCAACTAGGAACGACCCCTTAATGTAATAGAAGTACGCAGTTTTCTGGGTTTAGTAGGTTATTATAGGAGATTTGTGAAGGGCTTTTCTAAGATAGCTCTACCATTGACAAACCTGACGAGAAAAGATGTGAAGTTTGAGTGGTCGTCAAAATGCGAGCACAGTTTTCAAGTGTTGAAACAGAGGTTAGTATCAGCACTAGTATTAACTCTACCTACACCAGGTAAAGAGTTTGAGGTCTACTGTGATGCATCCTGACAAGGGTTAGGATGTGTGCTGATGTAGAAGAGAAAGGTAATAGCTTATGCTTCTCGAAAGTTAAAGAAGCATGAATGTAACTACCCCATGCATGATTTAGAGTTAGTAGCAGTTGTGTTAGCTCTAAAGTTGTGGAGACATTACCTGCTTTGTGAGCATTGTCATATATTCACGGATCATAAAAGTCTGAAGTATATCTTTGATCAGAAGGAGCTGAACTTGAGATAGAGAAGATGGATCGAGTTGATCAAAGATTATGACTGTACAATTGATTATCACCCAAGTAAAGAAAATGTGGTAGCTAGTGCTCTAAGTCGAAAAACAAGATCAGTTAGAGCTAGTATCAATTCAGTGAAGGGTACACTGATTCATGAGTTGTATAATGCTAGGGCAGCATTATCAGTTGGTCAAACAAGAGGTTTACTGGCTTCATTTCAAGTGCGTCCGACTCTTGTAGAAGATATTCTACGTGAATAGTTAAAGGATTCCAATCTTCAAAAGTTAGCTGAAGATATAGGTAAAGGATTGAGGACGGACTACTAATTAAGAGCCGACAAAATGCTATTAAAAGAGGGTAGGGTATGGGTACCTAATAACTTAGCACTTAAACAAGCTATTCTAAAGGAGGCATATAGTTCGGCCTATGCTATGCATCCGGGCATGACGAAGATGTATAGAACATTAATGAGATCGTACTGGTGAACTGGTATGAAAAGAGAAATAGCAGAGTATGTTGACAGGTGTCTAATATGTCAACAAGTTAAACCAGACAGACAAAGGCCAGCAGGATTACTTAATCCACTCCAAGTACCATAGTGGAAATGGGAGCATGTTACAATGGATTTCCTGTTTGGGTTACCTAGGACACCAGCGAGCTATGATGGTATATGGGTAATTGTGGATAGATTGACAAAGACAACTAAGTTTTTACCTGTTAAAGTTACTTTTACCCTAGACTAATTTGCTAAGTTGTATGTTGATCGAGTTATGAGTGAGTTTGGAGATTCAATTTCAATTGTATCGGATCGAGACTCCAGTTTTACATTGAAGTTTTGGCTTAGTTTGCAGAAAGCTATGGGAACCAAGTTATACTTTAGTACCGCTTTTCATCCACAGATGGATGGTCAGTCTGAGCGGACAATCCAGACATTAGAGGACATGCTGAGAGCATGTATATTGCAATTTAAGGGTAGTTGGGATACACATCTGTCATTGATCGAATTCGTGTATAACTACAGCTACCATTCGAGTATCGAGACGGCACTGTATGAGGCACTATACAAAAGGCCATGTAGAACTCTGATATGTTGGGATGAAGTCGGTGAGAGGAAATTACTAGGTTCAAAACTTGTGCAACAGACATCAGATAACGTTAAGAATATAAGAGATAATCTTAAGACGGCTCGAGATAGGCAAAAGAGTTATGCCGATAAGCGGAGAAGAGAATTGCAATTTGAAGTTGGTGATTAAGTATTTCTTAAGTTATTTCCGTGGAAAGGAATACTCAGGTTTGGTAGGAAAGGGAAATTAAGCCCGAGATCTATTGGACCTTATGAGATAATAGAAAGAGTTGGCCCAATGGCATATAGATTGGATTTACCTCCAGAGTTATCTCGTATTCATGATGTGTTTCATGTGGCAATGCTTAGAAAGTATGTGCCAGATCCTACCCATGTGTTTCTTGAGCAACTAGTACAGTTAAAAGAAAATTTTTCTTATGAAGAATAACCAGTGGACATCCTTGATAAAAAAGGAACAGGTCTTAAGGAATAAGAAAATCCCATTGGTAAAGGTACTACGGCGAAACCATAGCACGGAAGAAGAAATGTGGGAAGCCGAAGAGCAAATCAAAAACAAGTATCCGCAGTTGTTTAATTGACGGACTTGTAGCGAAATTTCGAGGACGAAATTTTCATAAGGGGGAGGTAAATGTAAACCCTTAATCCTAATTTCTCTACTTGAGTATGTTCCCTACTGAGACTAGTGTGGTGAGTAGGTTGATGTGGAAACTAGTGTGTAATGGTAGAGAAAAGGGTGGAAAATTAGAAGAAAAGAGGAAATTTAGAAGCTTGACTTTTAGGGAAAAACTTGGAAATTTGGCTAAGTATAAAACTATGTGACAGATGCGTTGGAAGGGTTGTGATGGATGTGTTGGTGGTGGTATGCGGCTGAAGGAAGGAAAATTGAAGTGATTCATTGGAAGGTTGGATGGCACAAGGGTAGGCGAGGATGGGGGCAAGGCATGCATTGGAAGGGTGGCATGCGTCGATGCACAGTGCCCAACCTAGCGCCCATGCGTTGAGCGCCTCTGCCAAGCGCCCAACCCATGCGTCGAGCGCCCCTGCCAAGCACCTCTGCCAAGCACCCAGCCTATGCGTCATACGTCGAGCGCCCTGCCAAGTGTCCATGCGGCCGAATGAGCCCTGCGAGCGATGCCCAACGCCTATGCCATACGCCCATGCATCGGTGACCAATGCCTATGCCAAGCACCATGCGTCGATGCCAAACATGCCTTGCGGTGATGCCAAGTGAGCTGTGTGTCGAGGACGAGCGGCCATCCAATGCGTTGATGGTGGCTGGCTCTTGCGATGGTTAAGGCTTGCGGTGACTAAGTGAGTTAGCTTACTATGCGTTGATAGGCATAATATACGTTAAACATCCAAGGGTTTGTGGACGCATATGAAGGATGAGCTCACATGGAGGACATAATCTCACATTTGACTAAATAATTACAATGTTTTAAAGAAAGCATGTTTTAAAGATGATTATTCTCATGCCAGCTAGTTTTACAAAATGATTTCCAAGCAAACCATGAGTTATGTTTTAAACTCATGCATGTGTGGGAAGGTTGTTGAAAAGCTGTTTATGTGTCAAATATACCCAGCATGCGTTAGTATCTTTAAAGCCATGTTTTTTATATGTGTTATACTTTACATGCTTTAAAGAGAAAGTCATTTATGACTAGTTTTTCTTAAAACACGATATCGAAGGACATTTGAGAAGGTATCCGCCCAACTAGATACTGAAGGACATTTGAGAAGGTATCTAACAAACTTGGTACTGAAGGACATTTGAAAAGGTACCAAACCAACTTGATACCGAAGGACATTTGAGAAGGTATCCTAGCAGCTTGATACTGAAGGACATTTGAGAAGGTATCTGAGCAGAAGTACCTAAGGTATGACGGTACTTAATATGGCCATGTAAATGTAGGTAGTTAGAGTCAGAGATTGAGCAAAAGGGTTCTTTCTTGACTAGTAGTTGGTGTTGGGATTATTCTTAACCATAGCAGGGTTATTCTCAACTAAGAAACGGTTTTACTGTTTCATGATTTAAACAACTTTATATGTTTTATGCTTGGAAAATGTATATACTGCAGTACAAGGTATTGTAGAAGTTTATATTTCAGTTTAAACACTTTATTGAGACTTTTGCATGAGAATCAGTTATCTTTCTTAAGTCACTCATTGGGCTACCCCGTTTTCAAATGTTTTCCTTTCCCCCAGGTAGCGGTCAAATCCTTAGGAGATAACTCTGCATCTGCTCTGCCACTAATGGATAAAGATATTTGTAACCTGTCTGTTAGGTGGTTACTATAAATATTGTACACGTTTTCGTTGTTCATATAGGGACTAGGGTTTGGGCTTTAGGACTTGTGAATCTAGTGTTGTAATTACTCTAAACATGTTATGTTTTTGAATTAATAAATTTTTGGCCTAAAGACATTCCGCTGTATATGAGTTATATCTTGGTATCAAAGTTATTCCGCAAGAGTTATTAGGCAATAAGTGTCAACAAAAGGGTTGATAACTACTACAGTCACGCCCTTTCTCAAGCTCAGAGGGTAGTCTTGGGCAGGGTGTGACACGCACACCGGAAAGTTTGCGTACAAAAACTTGGCCCTGGGGCGACCTCGCCAGGCTCGATAGCCGTTTGGGGCACCAAATGAGCTCCGTTCTCAAAACCGTCTGTGCACAAGACTTTTTCTCATCGTTCTGAACCCTTGGGTCCGTTTTCAAATTTTCGCTGGCAGGAAAGTTCGCGCACAAAAATTTGGCCCCAGGGTTCTTTTGTCGGTCCTGATAGCCGTTTGGGGCACCAAACGAGCTCCATTCCCAAAACATTCAGGCGCACGGGTTTTTCTCATCGTCAAACATCGTGCACAAATATTGGGCCTCGAGGCAACCCCGCAAGGCTCGATAGCCGTTTAGGGTACCAAACGATCTCCGTTCCCAAAACCGTCTGCGCGAACGACTTTTTCTCATCGTTCTGAACCCCTGGGTCAATTTTGAATTTTTTGCATGACGAAAAGTTCACGCACAAAATTTGGGCCCCGCAGCACCCCAATCGGGCCCGATAGTCGTTTGGGGCACCAAATGAGCTTTGTTCCCAAAACCGTCTGCGCACACGGCTTTTTCTCATTGTTCTAAACCCCTGGGTCTGTTTTCAAATTTTTGCTCGCCGGAAAGTTCGTGCACAATAATTGGGCCCTGGGCACCCCCGCTGGTCCCGACAGCCATTTGGGGCATGAAACGAGCTCCATTCCAAAAATCGTCTAGCGTATGGCTTTTTGTCACCGTTCTGAACGCCTGGGTCCACTTTCAAATTTTTGCCTACGGATAGTTCGCCCACAAAAATTAGACCCCGAGGCACCCTCACCGGGCCCGATAGCCGTTTTTGGCACCAAACGAGCTTCGTTAAAAAAACTATCTACACGCACGGCTTTTTCTCATCATCCTGAACCCTTGGGTCCATTTTCAAATTTTCACCGATAGGAAAGTTCGCGCAGAAAAGTTGGGCCCCGTGGTGCACCCGTCGGGACTGATAACCGTTTGGCATACCAAACGAGCTCCGTTCCCAAAACCGTCTGGCGTACGACTTTTTCTCATCGTTCTGAATCCTTGGGTCTGTTTTCAAATGTTTTCTCACAGGAAAGCTGGCACACAAAAATAGGGCCCAACGGCACCCCCCTGGGCCCGATAGCTATTTGGGGCACTAAACGAGGTTCGTTCGAAAAACTGTCTACGCGCACGGCCTTTTCTCATCGTTCTGAACCCCTGGGTCCGTTTTCAAATTTTCACTCATAGGAAAGTTCGCACACAAAAATTAGGCCCCGAGGCACCCCCGCCAGGCCTGATAGCCGTTTGGGCCACGAAACGAGCTCTGTTCCCAAAATCGTCGCGCACATGAGTTTTTCTCATCGCTCTGAACCCTTGGGTCTATTTTCAAATTTTCGCTCGTCGGAAAGTTCGCACACTGCACCTAGGGCTCCCTCGTCATTACCGATAGCCATTTTGGGCACAAACAAGCTCTGTTCCCAAAACCGTCTGTGCGCACGACTTTTTCTCATCGTTCTGAACCCCAGCAAGAAAGTTCGCGCACAAAAAATTGGCCTTGGGAACCCTCGTCGGGCCTGATAGCCATTTGGGGAAACAAACGAGCTCCGTTCCCAAAATCGTCTGCACGCACGACTTCTTCTCATCGTTCTGAACCCCTGGGTCCGTTTTCAAATTTTCCCCCGCCGTAAAGTTTGCTTACAAAAATTGGGCCCCTGGGCACATCCGTTGGGCTCGATGGCCGTTTGGGGAACCAAATGAGCTTCGTTCCCAAAACCGTTTGCTTGCATGGCTTTTTCTCATCGTTTTGAACCCCTGGGTCCATTTTCAAATTTTTGCCTACTGGAAAGTTCGCGCCCAAAAAATTGGGCCCCAGAGAACCCCCACCATGCCCCGAGCTTCGTTCCCAAAACCATCTGCGCGCATAACTTTTTCTCATCGTTCTGAACCCCTATGTCTCTTTTTAAATTTTCACCTATTGGAAAGTTCTAGCACAAAAATTAGGCTCCGAGGCACCCCTGCTGGGTCCGATAGCCATTTGGGGCCAAACGATCTTCGTCCCAAAACCGTGTACGCGCACGGCTTTTTTTATTGTTCTAAACAGTTGGGTTCGTTTTCAAATATTCGCCCTTCGGAAAGTTTACACACAAAAATTGGGCCTCGGGGCACCCCCGCCGGGCCCGATAGCCGTTTGGGGCACCAAACGAGCTCCGTTCCCAAAATCGTCTACACGCACGAATTTTTCTCATCGTTCTGAACCCCTACGTCCGTTTTCAAATTTTCGTCCACCAGAAAGTTCGCGCACAAGAATTGGACCCCAGGGCATCCTCGCCGGGCTCGATAGCTGTTTGGGGCACCAAACGAACTCCGTTCCCAAAACCGTCTGCACACATGGCTTTTTCTCATCATTCTGAACCCCTGGGTTCGTTTTCAAATTTTCACCCACAAGAAAGTTCTCGCACAAAAATTGGACCCTGGGGAACCCCTGCCGGGCCCGATAGCCGTTTGGGGCACCAAACAAGCTTCGTTCCCAAAATCGTCTGTGCGCACGACTTTTTCTCATCGTTTTGAACTCCTATGTCCGTTTTCAAATTTTCACCCGCCAGAAAGTTCTTGCACAAAAATTGCGTCCATTAAGCATCAATTTCATAATATTGCGGTTGCATGCGTTCATCACATAGGAACAGTTAATTTTTGTATTTCTATGCAGAATATGCGTTGACGCAAGGCAAGAATTGTGATCATAGAAAATCAGTGGTCGAGCACAACTTCACCACAAGGCCTTGTAGTGATCGTGTTCATAAATATTCACCCGAGAAGGATTGCCGCAACTTGGTCAGCGCAAGATGGTGGGCGCATCTGAGTGAAAGAAATCGTGATGGGACAGAAAGCTGATAATAGTCGAATCAGAATTAAGTTGATAGCCGGTAATGATAACAAGTACATTCAGCTTTTCGGTGACAAATATTCGGCGCATCAATCAGGAATTAAAGTCGTCCCATTTGTACAATTATGAGAGAGAAGTTGCCTTTCACCCTTAATGTTCTATAAATACCAAGGGCATTCTTCAGAAAAGGGGTTGATCAATTAATCAGTTCACGAGTTTACGAATTAAGAACTCAACCCGTCTTTGTTGATAGTTTTCTTTTCGTTTTAAGTCGAAGCAAGAGAAGGGTGGTGATGCCGGAGATCGCTTAGGGAAACTCGAGAGAGAACCTTGAGGTGTAGAAACAGATAGTGGGCCGACTCTCGAGAGAGTGAGATTATCTTTTGAACACGAGTAGAAAAACAGTGTAAAAGCCTGTGCAGCAAGAGATTCTTACCAGGCCCTTTATTCTATACTTGCATTGTTATCTTGTACTTCATCTTTATATTTATACAATGGGATTTCTATTTCTACATCTATTCAATCTCTTAGCATGCATGAGTATCTAAACTCGTTGAATGGGTTGAGAAGAACTAAGCTAACATGACCTAGGAAGTTCATTGCTTGCGATTGTCTTGTTTTCTGCTGTGCAAAATACCCTTTAGAGTTACTCGAGAGAGAGTCTAAAGAAAGAACCTAATGGCTCGAGAGAGCTAGGTTAGAATCTGGACTCGAGAGAGTAATATTAGAACTGCATAAACAAGCGATAGGGACTTAGAGATAAACTCTGTTTGTCAACCTGCATCGCATGCATCCTAGAGATGGGAAATATATTATGTGGTCGCCTTATTTGTGTGTGTGTCATTTTTTCATCGCATAAATAAGAATAGAGGCTTATGTGTAGGTCCTATAGACTTAGCGCATATATCGCATGCATTCTATCCTTAGAAGCCATGGCATTCGCACCGAAAGGTGGTTTACTGTTGTATGCATGTTGCATGATCGCATAGCATGAACGCATCCTAGGAAGTGTTAGCCGAAACTTTTCTCAACCCGTTCACCGCATACTCATCTTATTTCCCATTTAATCATCTCTTTTCAAACTCCGCCACACTTGTTATTTTTTATCATTGCAAACAACATTCCCAACAATTTATTTATTTATCTGGTTACCGCAAGGTTTTCATAAAAATTACCAACGCAACCTATTTTCACAAGTCCCTGAGTTCGAACCTGAACTTACCAGGAAACTCAGTGGAATTTACACTTGTATTCCACTAAGGAAACTTGAGTGCACAACGTAATTTCACCATCACATATCATCCATAATTCACTTCGTAAGATCAAGCACGGCGTCGTTGCCAGGGACTTCGACAAAATAGTGTGCTAACGGTAATTTTTTTTATTTCTTTGCAGATCTCAATCTTTGGCGAATTAAGACCTGGAGATTGAGAGAACGTTTAGAAGGAGATTGAGAGACCGCCAACAACAACCACAATCAGATAAAGAAGAGATGGCAGAGCAACCTGGAAACGGAGCACCAAATGATAACAATGTCATGGCGAATCCAATCCTATTGGAAAATGATCGCAATAGACCCACTAAGGACTATGCATCACCAAACCTCTATGATTTCTCTCCAGGAATCATGAGGCCTACCCTCGATAGAAGCCGATTCGAAATGAAGTCGGTGATGCTGCAGATGATCCAGACTACAGGACAATTCAGAGGAAAGCATGGCGAGGATCCGCACGCCCACCTCCGAAGCTTTATTGAAATTTGCAATACTTTTGTGTTCCCTAACATCTCTGCCGAAGAAGTTCGACTAACTTTGTTCCCATTTTCTCTCTGTGATCATGCTAGGAAAGGGGCGTATTCTCTCGAGCCGGGAGAGATCACTTCCTGAGAACAGGTTGTGGAGATGTTTATGAAGAAATACTTTCCACCTATTGAGAATGCCAGACGAAGGAAACTAATTACAAATTTTGAACAAGACATAGACGAATCGCTTAGCGATGCCTGGGCAAGGTTTAAAAGGTTGGTCTGGGATTGTCCACACAATGGTTTTCCAGACTGTCTTCAAATAAAATTTTTTTATTATGGTTTGAATTCCGCTTCGCAGACCGCTGCCAATGCAATAGCTGGTGGTGGTCTGCTTGATAAAACGTACGACAAGGCAAAGAATATCTTGGATCGCATCTCTAAGAACCATTAAGATTTGAGAGGAGTGACCAAAGATTGAGACTCAAAGACAATGACGCAAGTAATGGTGCTATTGCTTCACTACAAAATCAGATGACCGCAATGATGAACTTAATTCAGGGAATTTCGATCAGCAGCCTAACACCGCAAAATGGGCAAATCAACACAATCAGTCAAAACACCGTAAGGTGTGCGACTTGCAGTGATGGCCATGCGATGGAAGATTGCCCGCAAAATCAACAATCTATTTAATTTGTGAAAAATAATCCCTTTTCGAATACCTACAACCCCGGGTGGAGAAACCACCCCAATTTTGCTTGGAAGAATCAGCAATAAAATTTCCAACTCGTGGCGCAAAAAGAAGGGCCACCAGGATTCTTCCCATGCAACAATGGTCAAACGAACAATCAATTAAGTAGCTCACAACCACCACAATCCTCTTCCTTGGAGAGCCTATTGAAGCAATACATAGAGAAAAATGAAATTGTGCTTCAAAGTCAGGCTACGTCCATCCACAATCTAGAATTACAAATGGGTTAGATTGCGAGTGAGCTGAAGATTAGTCCGCAAGGGGCTTTGCCGAGTTCAACAGAACTCCCACGCAACCCGGGGGGATCAGGTAAAGAGCAATGTCAGGTTGTGACATTGCAAAGTGGGAAGACCGTGGAGGGAGAGAAAAAGGAGCTTAGTCGAACAGCTCCCATTGCGGAAGAATATGAAGTTGTAGTGACGTAAGAAGAAGAAAGAGAAAAAGAAGTAGTAGAACCAAAGGTTGCGTCGACCTCAAAGCCAACTGAGACGGAAACTGTGAAAGTGCAGTTACCCCATCTCCCACAGAGACTAAGGAAGAAAAAGAACGAAGAGGTACAGTACCAACGCTTCCTATCTATGTTAAAGCAATTACATGTTAATATTCCTTTCAGTGAAGCGATTGAGGAAATTCCTGCATACGCCAAGTTTCTGAAGGATATGATAACTAAGAATAGGGGAGCTGGTAAGTTTGCCACGGTGGCGCTAACTCAGAGTTCAAAGTCAATCATTCCACCAAAGATGAGAGATCCTGGGAGCTTTACTATTCCTTGCTCCATAGGAGGATTGTACATCGGGCAAGCTCTGTGTGACCTAGGAGTCAGCATAAATTTGATGCCTCGATCAATCTTCAGATAGCTGAATGTGGGGCAACTTGTGCCCACAACGGTGATAGATCTCTAGTGCATCCAGAGGGAAAGGTGAAGGACGTGCTGATAACCATTGACAAATTTATCCTACCAGCCGACTTCATCATTTTGGATTATGAGGCCGACAAAGATGTGCCTATCATTCTGGGGCGACCATTTTTATCAACAGGTCGTGCTTAGATTAATATGCATAAAGGGGAAATTACTCTAAGCATCAATGAACAGAAGCTCAAGTTTAACATAATTTGTGCCATGAAGTTTTTGGATGAAGAAGACCTGCATGACACAGATGATGACGAGAATGTGATTGAAGAAAAAAAGTTTGATAAAGAGAATGAAGAAGAGGATGCCAGTGCATCCGTTGCTGCCTGTAATGCAATGACAACAAAAAAAAAGCAAGGAAGAAGAAATGATCGCAAATTAAGAAGAAGAGCCAACAGAAAAAGAAGAAAGAAAAACAATGCAACCTTCCCTAGTAGAACCATCAACACTGGAATTAAAGACCCTACCTAATCATTTGAAGTACGCATTTTTGGGGCAGAATGAGAAGTTGCCTATTATTATTTCCTCTAATCTCAACAAAGACCAGAAGAATGCGTTGATGAGCATTCTAAGGAAACATGTGCGAGCAATTGGCTGGACACTCGCTGACATTAGAGGAATTAGCCCTGTGTACTATATGCACTGCATCGTCTTGAAGAGGACAACAAAGCAACGATCGAACATCAACACAGACTCAACCCTGCGATGAAAGTGGTCGTCAAGAAGGAGATCATTAAATGGCTAGATACGGGCATTATCTATCCTATAGTAGATAGCACGTGGGTCAGCCCCGTGTAGTGTATGCCGAAAAAGGGCGGCATGACAGTAGTCCCGAATGAAAACAATAAATTAATACCATGAAGGACCATCACTGGGTGGCGCATTTGCATGGATTACCGCAAGCTAAACGCGGCCACAAAGAAAAATCATTTCCCTTTGCCGTTCATTGATCAAATGCTAGACCGTCTAGCTGGAAATGACTGTTACTGCTTCCTGGATGGTTATGCCGGGTACAACCAAATTATGATAGCTCCAGAAGACCAAAACAATACCACATTCACTTGCCCATATGGGACCTTTTCTTTTTGCTGCATGACATTTGGCCTTTGCAATGCACAAGCACGTTCCAAAGGTGCATGATGGCCATCTTTTCAGACTATCTTGAGGACTCTGTCGAAATCTTTATGGACGACTTCTCTATTTATGGGAACATCTATGAAGTCTGTCTAGCCAACTCGGAGAAGATACTAAAGAGATGCGAAGAGACGAATTTGGTGCTTAATTGGGAAAAATTCCATCTCATGGTGAATGAGGGCATAGTGTTGGGACACAAGGTTTCACGGGATGGGTTGAAGGTGGACAAAGCAAAAATCGAAGCAATTGAAAAACTTCCACCTCCAACAAGCGTGAAGGCTGTACGAAGCTTCTTGGGGCACGCTGGATTCTACAGATGCTTTGTCAAAGACTTTTCCAAAATAGCACGACCACTGAGTGCGTTGTTAGAGGCTAATAGAAAATTTGATTTTAATATCAACTGCCTCAACGCATTTCGAGTTTTGAAGAATGCGTTGATTACTGCACCCGTATTGATTGCACTAGACTGGACTCTTCCTTTTGAAATACTGTGCGACGCAAGCAGGTATGTGATGGGAGTAGCTTTAGCGCAAAAGAGAAAAACAATCTTGCATCCTATCGCATATGCGAGTAAAACATTAAATCCTGCTCAGACCAATTATACCACCACAGAGAAAGAGCTTCTGGCGCTAGTTTTTGCATTGGAAAAATTCTGGACATATCTATTGGGAACAAAGGTACTCATCCATACTAATCACTCGGCAATCAAGTACTTAATGACAAAGAAGGACGCAAAGCCAAGGTGGATCATATGGGTTCTTCTCCTTCAAGAATTTCACATAGAAATAATCGACCGGAAGGGTACAGAGAACCAAGTTGCGAATCACTTGTCTAGAATGGAAAATCCTGAGGTTGACCGCAATGAGTCTGAGGTGAGTGCGGTGTTCCCGGATGAGCAGCTGTTCCACATTGAAGAATTGCCCTGGTATGCAAACATAGTCAATTATCTAGTTTGCGAACAATTTCCTGAAGATTACACCTACCACCAACAGAGGAAGCTCAAGCATGAATGTAGACATTATTATTAGGATGAGCCAAATCTGCATAAAAGAGGGGCAGACCAGATTTTTGGATTATGCATACCCAATGTTGCTCAACAACGCATATTATCGTAATGTCACGACTCACCATATGGTGGGAAGTTCGGAGGACGGTGCACCACAGCCAAAGTTTTACAGAGTGGACTCTTTTGGCCTGCATTGTTCAAAGATGCAGCTGACTACGTAATGAAGTGTGATCGGTGCCAACGCACAGGTAACATTTCATGGAAACATGCCATGCTGATGAACACTATCTTGGAGCTTGAATTGTTTGACATATAGGGGATTGATTTCATGGGACCATTCCCTCCCTCGAATGGTAAAGATTACATTTTATTAGCCGTCGATTATGTCTCCAAGTGGGTAGAGGCAGTGGCATGTGCCGCAAGTGATGCGGCGGTAGTCTCCCAATTCCTGAAGAAACTATTTTCACTCGTTTTGGCACTCCCCGTGCCATCATAAGTGATGAAGGGTCCCACTTTGTCAATCATAATATCAAGGAGCTACTGTGCAAATACCACATTCTCCACAAAGTGGCCACCGCATACCATCTGCAGACGAATGGTCAAGCTAAGGTGTCCAATCGAGAAATTAAGCTGATACGTAAGAAGGTAGTAAGGCCTTCGCGAAAAGATTGGGTAACAAAATCTTGATGATGCGTTGCGGGCATACCGAACTGCATTTAAAACACCAATAAGTATGTCCCCATATGCGTTGGTATTTGGTAAGGCGTGTCATTTGCCTTTGCAGTTGGAATATAAGGCACTGTGGGCAGTAAAGAAGCTGAACTTTGATTTGAAGAAAGCAGGAGAAGCACGAAAAATGCAACTGGTCGAGCTAGAAGAATGGAGGATTAACACATATGAAAATGCAAAGATTTGCAAACAGCGCACCAAGCGCTGGCATGACAAACACATATGCGGCAAAAACCTCCAAGTTGGGCAGAGGGTCTTACTCTTCAACTCACGTCTGCGGCTCTTCCCAGGAAAACTAAAGTCACATTGGTCTTGACCATTCATAGTTAAACAAGTGTTTCCGCATGGCGCAGTTGAGTTATCAAATGATGATGGAACCAACATATTCAAAGTTAATGGGCAGCGAGTAAAGGCATATCATGGAGAAGGCTAGCATCACCAAGTCGACTCCGTGGAGCTAAAAGAACTTTGAATAAAATAAGGAAGTAGGTGTTCCCTGCATTATCAGAAGTTTGCAATCCATCAGGGACGCAAGTTTTGGGAAGCATGGAATCTTTAGATTTTCTCTACCATTCTGAATTTTCATTACACTGTCTCTTTTTAGTTGTATCTGTTCTATTTCTACAAAAAAATGGGGGGGGGGGGGGGGGACGGGGGAGCATTGCTATAACGAATTTTGTTTTGTTTAAAATAATTTGACCCTCTCTCTCTTTTTTTGCAACGATCGAGGCGCTGGATTGTAGAGATGTTATGCAAAGAAACCACTTATCTCACTCCATGACAGCAACCCAAAGAAGAGAGATTGCCGTAAAGATGGATGCATGAATGCACAATACAGGTGACAGTGCAAATTTGGGCGTGTATTCTTCCTTATCTTTATTTCAAATTTTGTGCTATCGCATCGCATGTTAGTTTTAAAATTTTATCACTGCATCCTCTCTGATTACCGCAATCATTCGACATAGATAAATTTAGTAAGTTACCACAGTTTCTTTGCTAAGTATGATTTCAATGATGAAAAACATGCTTCTATTTCTTTCGTATATACTAGAGTCAACTTAATCTTAAGATAGTCACCTTATAAAATATTTCTAAAAGTTAGGGGGTTTGCTAGCTTTCTTTCAATCTCTCTTTACGAAGCTTTCCTAGAACATCGTATGCCTTATCTCAATCTTTTGGCAATGAGGACATTGC
>NC_143484.1:16698151-16760435 GCF_027475165.1 Benincasa hispida | reverse complement strand
CGTTAGCGGCTGTCAACTTAATTCGAATTCGACCGTCATCAGCTTTCGTCCCACCATGATTAATTATGTCTTTCACCCAGATGCACCCACCAAGTTGCGCCAGCTCTATGCGGCAGTCCTTCTTGAGTAGATGTTGGCGAACACAAATCACCGCAAAGACTTGCGGTAATTCTGTGCTCGTCCATTGAATCCTGTGCTCACCGAGCCATCCTCACAACCCAGATGCGCCTTTGCCCACCGCACGAGCCAAACCCGTTGCGAACACCGCACCTCCCCTCACTGTCTCATCAGACCGCCGCCGTGCCTTCTTCGTTGCTCAGATCCGAAGTCGTTGCCACTCGCCCAGCCGATTTCTCCTCCATTCATAGCCACGTCGCCCAATCGAGGGCGTCGTTTTTGTTCGTCTGACGCCCCTCTTCCAGAAACCCATTGTTTCAAGCCCTCAGCCTAGCTCACCGTTCGTCCTATCCGTTTAGCTGACGCCACTTCATGCTTCGCCAAACCCAGATCCTTCGTCGGCCGTCTCTCTTGTCGCCGTCGGATCTGTCCTAGGTAAGGTCGAGGTAGTTCGGTTCGATATCTTTGCCATTAACGTTGGGTTTCGTCATTTTGATTCACAGTTGTTGGGTTTTATTTGAAGGTTAGTTTTAGCGATGCTTGGACTTTGAGGGAGCGTCATCAAGGGACTTTGGAAGTGATCTTCATCCTTTGGGTAAGTTTTTGGATAGTTTGGACTTGGGTCCGAAGTTTCACTGTTATGGTTGAACTGAAATTATTTGAGACTGTGTGAATGTCCTCACTGATTAGTTAGATCCTCACCTGTTTGTGTTTCCTTCGGGATTCACCATTTTTGTGTTTCCTTTGGGATTCACCTGTTTGTGTCTCCTTCAGGATTCACCAGTTTGTGTTTCCTTCGGGATTCACCAGTTTGTGTTTCCTTCGGGATTCACCAGTTGTGTGTTTCCTTTGGGATTCACCAGTTTTTGTCTCCTTCGGGATTCACCAATTTTGTGTTTCCTTCGGGATTCACAAGTTTGTGTCTCCTTCGGGATTCACAAGTTTGTGTTTCCTACGGGATTCACCAGAGGTAGTGGGCATACTTAACTACAGTAGGATAGGACTCAGTCTCTTCCCTGTTTCATGTGTGTATATGTGACATAGGTGGGTATCTAGAGGACATAGATGCCTAGCCTGACCCCAGTGGTGGGGTTACTTACTAAATATTTCATACTTATCCTTTCTTATGTCGATGTTTCAAGAAAAGGTAAAGATGCACCAGCGATGGCGCAACGGAATTCGTGATCGTGTCACTAAGACTAGATTTTTTTCGCTTCCGCACCTCTAAATTTGAGTCCTTACTTTCCTCTTTATATTTAGTGTTACTGTTTAAAATGTATTACTACGGATTATTTCTTTTATATACTTTTGTTATTCTTTAAGAATTTTGGGTACCCTATTATTTGTTTTCAAAATTGCATTTAATAAATGTCTTTTGAACTTCTCTTGTTTAATTAGTATTTATTTCAAATAACTGAGCGTCGTTTTAAATTCTGTGGATGCATTTATTTTAGTAACGACCTTACCTAAGTCTTAGGGGGTTGGGTCGTTATAGTTGGTATCAAACCACATGTTTTGGGTTCTGTAGATTGACTTACTCCGTAAGTCTAGATAGTCCCCGTGGCCGGTAACGGAACAGTTCAAGGAACATTTTTATGAGAAGTACTTTTTGGCCAACACTCAATATAATAAGCAGGCAGAATTCTTGAACTTGAAGCAGGGTGTTATGTCAGTGGAGGAATACGAGCAAGAGTTCGATAAGCTGTCTCATTTTGCTCCTGAGCTAGTGGCCACCGAGACAACGAGGGCCGAGAGATTTATCTAGGGCCTGAGGAGCGGGTTGCAAGGGATGGTGCATGCCTTGGATCTCAAGAGGTATGTTGCGGCACTGCGAGCCACTGTGAGGATTCATGCCGACTTCTAGGAAGGAGAGGAATATAGGAGGTCACTCAAGATTGGGACCTCCATAGGCCAGAAAAGGAAGGCTTAGCACAAGGCTCTTGATATTCAGCAGAAAGGTCAGAACACAGTACATGCTCCACGTCAGTGGGGACAACAGAGTACCCAGGTTGGGAATGGCAGGGAAGATAGACCGATATGCACCACTTGCGGTAAGCAGCACTGGGGACGTTGTTTAGCCGGCTCTGGGATTTGTTTCCGTTGTGGCCAGAAGAGGCATATGGCAGATAGATGCCCAAGGAGGAATGCGCCTGAACACAGGAGCCAACCTGCAGGCTCATTCCAGGGAGGCCCGAACCGCCAGCAATAGCAGGGAACGGTATTTTCTACCACTCGACGTGAGGCGAGAAGTCAGGCACCGTGGTGACATGTACACTTCCCATTTTGGGACACCATGCTTTTGTTTTATTTGACTCTGGCTCTTCGCACTCGTTTATATCTACTGTATTTGTGAGACATGCTATGTTAGACTCAGAACCGTTGCCATTTGCATTGTCTATTTCCACTCCACCAGGAGAGATCATGTTAGCTATAGAAAAGATAAAAGCATGTCAAGTAGATGTAGGTAATCGCGCATTAGATGTAACTCTGATAATTTTAGATATGCGCGATTTTGATGTTATATTAGGCATGGATTGGTTAGCTGCTAACCATGCCAGCATAGTTTGCTCCCGTAAGGAGGTCATTTTTAACCCTCCTACAGGAGCCAGTTTTAAGTTTAAAGGGGTTGGGACCGTAGTCCTACCCAAAGTGATATCCGCATTGAAGGCGAGTAGGCTATTCGACCATGGAGCCTGGGGCTTTATGGCCAGTGTGATGGACACCACGGAGAATGAAGTTACCTTGACTGCGGAGCCAGTAGTGAGAGATTTTCCAGATGTGTTTCAAGAAGATCTTCCCGGACTACCCCCGCAATGAGAGATAGATTTTTCCATTGAATTAGAGCCAAGCACAACCCCTATTTCGAGGGCTCCATAGAGGATGGACCCGACAGAGTTGAAGGAACTGAAGGTCCAATTGCAGGAGTTGTTGTACAAGGGTTTCATACGCCCTAGCGTGTCACCATAGGGTGCACCTGTTTTGTTTGAAAAAAGAAGGATGGATCGTTACATCTGTACATTGATTACAGAGAGTTGAACAAGGTGACCGTTAAGAACAAATATCCCCTGCCCAGGATCGATGATTTGTTTTACCAGTTACAGGGAGCTACGATATTCTCTAAGATTGACCTCCGGTCAGGGTACCACCAGCTTTGGATAAAGGACAGTGACATACCCAAGACAGATTTCCGTTCGAGGTATGGACATTATGAGTTCATAGTGATGTCATTCGGTCTAACGAATGCACCAGCAGTGTTCATGGATCTGATGAATAGGGTGTTCAAGGAATTCCTCGACACCTTCGTGATTGGTTTTATTGATGATATTTTGATTTATTCCAAGATAGACGCCGAGCATGAGGAGCATCTGCGGAAAGTGTTGGAGACGTTGAGGGCCAATAAGCTATATGCGATGTTTTCTAAATGTGAATTCTTGTTGAAGCAGATGTCCTTTCTAGGGCATGTGATATCCAAAGAAGGTGTCTCTGTGGATCCTACAAAGGTGGAGGCAGTTACAGGTTGGGCTCGTCCAACCACGGTTTGTGAGGTGCGCAGTTTCCTGGGGTTAGCAGGCTACTACAGACGGTTTGTGAAGGACTTCTCTCGCATAGCAACCCCATTAACTCAGTTGACCCGGAAGGGAGCAACATTTATTTGGAATGAGGCTTATGAAAACAGTTTCCAGGACCTCAAACAGAGGCTGGTTTCAGCCCCAGTTCTTACAGTACCAAACGGATCAGGTGGGTTCGTCATTTTCAGTGATGCATCCAAGAAGGGGTTTGAATGCGTATTGATGCAGCAGGGTAGAGTAGTTGCTTACGCTTCATGTCACCTGAAGAAGCACTAATAGAATTATCCCACGCATGACTTGGAGTTACCAGCGGTGGTTTTTGCTCTCAAGATCTGGAGACATTACTTGTATGAAGAAGAGATACAGATCTTCATTGACCACAAGAGTTTTAAGTACTTTTTCACTCTGAAGGAGTTAAACATGAGGCAAAGAAGATGGTTGGAGCTAGTAAAGGATTATGACTATGATATTTTGTACCATCCGGGGAAAGCAAACGTAGTGGCTGATGCTTTAAGCAGAAAGGTGGCCTATTCCGCAGCTCTCATTACCAGACAAACTCACCTATGCAGGGAACTGGAGAGGACAGAGATTGCAGTAGTCGTGAGGAAGGTCACGGCACAGTTAGCATAGTTTTCGGTGCAACCAAGCCTAAGGCAGAAGATTATTGATGCGCAGCGAGACGACACTTATCTGGAGGAGAGAGTTCGTAGAGTGGAGTCAGGCTAGGATAGCGAATTCTCAATGTCAGCAGAAGGTGCCCTCCTTTATCAAGGGCGTCTGTGTATGCCGACAGTTAGTGACATTAAGGATGAGTTGTTGTTAGAGGCTCATAGTTCCCTATTCTCGATCCACCCCGATAGCACCATGACGTATCAAGATCTGAACCATTACTATTATTCCGATATGAAAAGAGAGGTTATGGAGTTCGTCAGTAAGTGTTTGGTGTGCCAGCAAGTGAAAGCCCCGAGGCAGAGGCCAGCAGGCTTGTTACAACCATTGAATGTACCAGAATGGAAGTGGGAGCATGTGTCTATGGACTTCATCGTGGGGTTGCCGTGGACAGTTAAAGGTTTCACTGTGATATGGGTCGTTGTAGACAGACTTACGGAGCTAGCACATTTCGTACCTGGAAAGTCCACCTTTTCAATGAATAAGTGGACACAGTTATACATGAAGGAAGTGGTAAGATTGCATGGAGTGCTCGTGTCCATTGTGTCGGATAGAGAGCCTCGTTTCACATCTAACTTTTGGAAGAGTCTCCAGGCGACTTTGGGGACCTATTTAAACTTCAGTACAACGTTCCACCCTCAGACTGATGGGCAGACAGAGAGATTGAATAAGATACTGGAAGACATGTTGCGTGCCTGTGGCATAGAGTTTTTAGGAAGCTGGGATTCTCACTTGCACTTAATGGAGTTTGCGTACAATAACAACTACCAGTCCACTATTAGGATGTCACCTTTTGAGGCCTTATATGAGAAGAGTTGCAGGTCCCCTGTGTGTTAGGATGAGGTAGAAGAGAGGAGATTGTTAGGACCTGATTTGGTGCAGACCACGAATAAGGCAATATAGAAGATCAGGGCTCGTATACAGACAACCCAGGGCAGACAAAAGAGCTATGACAATGTAAGACGTAAGGACCTGGAATTTGAGACTGGGGTGAAAGTGTTCTTAAAGGTGGCACCCATGAAAGGTATTCTGAGGATTGGCAGGAAAGGAAAGTTGAGTCCGAGATTCATTAGACCTTTCGAGGTCCTGGAACGAGTTGGCCCTGTAGCTTATCGTTTGGCCTTGCCCCCAGTGTTGTCTTTAGTTCATAATGTCTTCCATGTTTCGATGCTAAGGAAGTATGTGACAGTCCTATCCCATGTAGTTGACTACGAGCCCTTATGATTGAATGATAACTTGAGCTACGAGGAGAGGCCCATAGAGATCCTTGCCAGAGAAGTAAAGACATTGCGCCGTTGGGAAATTGCTTTTGTGAAAGTCCTGTGGCAGAACCACCAGTTCAAGAAGGCCACCTGGGAGCGAAAGGATGAGATGAAGGCTCAGAACCCGGAGCTTTTTCAAGGATGAACTTTCGAGGACAAAAGTTCTTTGAAGGGGGGAAGAATGTAACATCCCACGCCTTTCTATTTATTTATTAATAATGTAATTTTTCTTTTTCAGTAATTGTCCTTAGTTGAAGGGCATGTTTGGAATTTTGAATTTAATGTTTAAGTGTGAGGATTAAAGCGTTGGCATGGACATTATTCAAATTATTCAACTTTCAACCTCAATTTGGAAATTTATGGCAAGAAGTTATTTTCTTGGGAAAAGGAAAGAAATTAAGTGGTATAAAGTGGTTTAAGGAAAAGATTTAATTGGAGTTATACTACTTTCCTTTTTTTTTTATTATTATTATTATTATTATTATTATTATTATTATTACTATTATTTTTTTTTTTTTAAAAAAAAAAAGGAGCACCCACCCCCCACCCATCTCCCTCACGCAACCCCTCTCTCGCACGAGTGCCCCCACCCTCACTGCCTTATCCGACCGCCGCACCTTCCCTTCACAGCCGTCTGACCGCCGCCGAGCCCTCCTCACAACCCAGACGGGCCTTCACCCACCGCACAAGCCAGACCCGCCGCTCAACGCTGCGCCTCCCCTCACTGTCTCATCAGACCGCTGCCGCGCCTCCTTCGTTGCTTAGATCCGAAGTCGCCGCCGCTCCCCAGCCCATTTCTCCTCCATTTGCAAGCGTGTCGCCCAGCTGAGGGCATTCTTTTCGTTTGTCTGACGCCCCTCTGTCGAAAACCCATCGTTTCAAGCCCTTAGCCTAGCTCGCTGTTCGTCCGATCCGTTCAGCTGCCGCTACTTAACACTTCGCCAGACCCAGATCCATCGTCGGCCGTCTCCCTTGTCGCCGTTCGGATCTGTTCTAGGTAAGGTTGAGGTAGTTTGGTTCGATCTCTTAGCCATTAACGTTGGGTTTCATCATTTTGATTCACAGTTGTTGGGTTTTATTTGAAGGTGAGTTTTAGCGAAGCTTGGACTTAGAGGGAGCGTCGTTAAGGGAGGTTGGAAGTGATCTTCATCCTTTGGGTAAGTTTTTGTATAGTTTGGACTTGGGTCCGAAGTTTCACTGTTATGGTTGAACTAAAATTATTTGAGTTGTTTTCAGAATTGGGACCGCTACTTTGGGTTTCCGCCATAGTTTGGCCGTCTGATTTTTGTTATTCGTAGAGTTTCATTCGAGGTAAGTAATCTTACCACTGGAACTGCCCACGGGCCAGGTTTTAGTTATATGCTCGCATGATGAGTGTATGTTATGGTAAACATTAGCATGTTGATTGATAGTATGACCTGGATCAAAGTATTTTCTAGCACGAGTCCTGATTTGATTACATATACACCTAGGCACTTGATTGTTAATATGTGGTGGTATGTGTTTCCATATGTTGGTATCTGATCTGCTGATGTTGAGGCATACTTGTATGTTGTGGAACTATGAAGTTAAGGTATACATGCATGTTGTAGAATATGTTGTTGAGGATTATGTGTATGTGGTAGAGCCATGGTATCGAGGGTTACATGTTTGTCACAGATTCATACGGTGTTGATTTTTGAATGTTGAGACTATGTGAATGTCCTCACTGATTAGTTAGATGCTCACCTGTTTGTGTTTCCTTCAGGATTCACCATTTTTGTGTTTCCTTTGGGATTCACCTGTTTGTGTCTCCTTCGGGATTCACCAGTTTGTGTTTCCTTTGGGATTCACCAGTTTTGTGTTTCCTTCAGGATTCACAAGTTTGTGTCTCCCTCGAGATTCACCAGTTTGTGTTTCCTACGGGATTCACTAAAGGTAGTGGGCATACTTAACTACAGTAGGATAGGACTCAGTCTCTTACCTGTTTCATGTGTGTATATGTGCCATAGGTGGGTATCTAGAGGACATAGAAGCCTAGCCAGACCCCAGCGGTGGGGTTACTTACTGAGTATTTCATACTCATCCTTTCTTATGTTGATGTTTTAGGAAAAGGTAAAGATGCACCAGCGATGGCGCAGTGGAATTCGTGATCGTGTCACTGGGACTAGATTTTTTTTGCTTCTGCACCTTGAAATTTGAGTCCTTACATTCCTCTTTATAGTTTTACTGTTTAAAATGTATTACTAAGGATTATTTCTTTTATATACTTTTGTTAGTCTTTAAGCATTTTGGGTACCCTATTATTTGTTTTCGCAATTGCATTCAATAAATGTCTTTTGAACTTCTCTTTTTTAATTAGTATTTATTTCAAATAACTGAGTGTAGTTTTAAATTCTGTGCATGCATTTATTTTAGTGTCCTAGTCTTGCAATTTCGAAAAATTTGGATCCCAAGAATATACTACGCATTTCCTAAATCTTTCATTTGGAATTTTGTATCTAGCCATTGCTTGACGTCAGTAAGATATCCTACATCATTCCCAATGAGCAGAATATCATCGACATAAAACCAAGAACACTACAATAGAATTAACGATCTTTTTGTAAACACAAGGCTCGTCAACATTCTGTTCAAAGGCATAAGATTTGATTGCAGTATCAAACCTTATATTCTAGGATCTAGAAGCTTGTTTTAATCCATAAATGGATTTCTCAAGCTTACAAACCGTTTGTTCTTGACCCTGAACTATAAACCCCTCTGGTTGAACCATATAGATACTCTCTTCAAGATTGCCATTCAAAAAGGCTGTCTTGACATCCATTTGTAAAATTTCACAGTCATAAAAAGTTGCAATGGATAAGAGTATTCTTATTGACTTTAACATGGCAACAGGAGAGAAAGTTTCTTCATAGTCCACTCCCTCTCTCTGGGTATAACCCTTTGCCACAAGTCGAGCCTTAAAAGTTTGCACTTTACCAGCTTGATCTCGTTTTCTCTTGTAGATCCATTTGCAACCAAATGGTTTCACATCACTTGGTCATTTACAAGAGTCTAGACTGAATTATGTACATTGACCCATTTTGAGGTCCATAACTTTTATCCACTGGTCACGGTCAACATCATTCATTGCCTGTTTATAGGTCAATGGATCCTCTATGCCCTCATCAGGTATGATGATTTGAGTTTCAACTAAACCCAAATAGCAGTCAGGCTGATGAACAACTCTCCCACTATGTCAAGGCAGTCTCAACTCTTGAGAAGGATGTGGCTGACAAAAAATACTAGCTTTATCTACTACTTTAGTAGATGAACTAGGTATATTTGTAGCGTCTTTTGAAATTTTTTTCAACACTATTTTACTGCGTGATAACTTGTAGAAATACAAGTTATTTATACTATTTTATTTAGATATTGCGGTAAAAAAAAAAAAAGAAAAATTGCATCGATACTATAGAAATTGGCTAAGAAATGCGAGAATTATAAATTGTCGTCAATACACCCACTAACACCATTGCGATGGTAGAATAGATGTTTCAGTTTCTATTTTGCAAGAAATTGGTCACCGCATGCGTTAATGACACAAAGATAAAAGAAACAATGCATCTACGTTGCATTGCGCCCATCATTCAGGAATGAAGAGATGATCAATGCAATGACAGCGCATGCGACAATTGATCAAGAGCTTAGCGATCAACGCAATTTCAACTGCATGCGGTAATAAAAAATAACATCGCATGTGGCGATCAAGGATGTAAAGAGCAATGCATTTGCGAAGGATTCGGACGGATGTACAGCTTTCAGTTGTGCATTTCTGACGGGTTGATTGAGTAATAGAAGGAATATTCACTCCGCCATTTCAGGAACTGCCATAACCATATAGTGGGGATGACAAAGTCAAAGAGCCAAGCAACACCTATATATAGCTTCTGCAAATTCACTGAGATATATACTTGAATACACAGAGACGTGCATATACTGATCGGAGAGAAAGACTGGTCTGAAGTGATTTCCAGAGTAGATCCGGGATAATCAAGAGACAAGGCTAAGAGGTGAGTCTCCGTGCAAAGAATCCTTCCAATCCCCGCCGTTGAAGCTCTATACGAATGTCACTTCTACCAGAAGAGCAAACCTAAGAGGGAAGCTTTCCTCCCCATTACTTTCACATGTTGGCAAGCAAAACCTCCATCCAAGATCTGTGTCAAGACGTTGACACTTTTCTGTATTTGTTTCTAATCTCTATTTCATAACTTGTATTCATCTTCTTTACTCTATCATTCACACCATGTATCAGACGCTTAATCTTAGTATTAATTGTTATGATCATTACCATTATCATCTCTCTGTCTATTTCCGTTCATCCATAATCCATTTTCTTCATGACGTTTTCCTAATTCCCTGGGAAAGCAAGAATTAAGCAAGTAAATTAATTTGTGTTAAGGAAATGATTAAGTTTAGCTAAAGCATGCTCGATGGCATCTTCACCTATGAGAGCAGAAGTGAGGATGTTATTTCGCCTATCGAAAGAGGGTTGGAAGAATGCGTTAACTAAAGTGAGAAGTACTTTCAGAGATGGAAGCAACCTTGCATTCATCACGTTCATCCCTGTTTCACCATAGAGATATGGGAACGCGGCCGATCATCGAGAGGTGTACGCCAAGGGAAAGTGGAACCTTAGTTGCATCTTTAACGTAATTAACAAACTTGCGTTGTTTTTACAATTTACTCTTTCTCTTTCTGATTCATCCATAAAGACTTGCAATCACATACCACGATCCTTTGTATAAGTTCACACTCAGTCTTGAACTCAGTATCATGTATCATGTATATTTTATCTTGTATCATATTAGTTTAGGATTTTATTTTCACTGCAATTTTATTTTTTTAACGCAATTTTATTTTCATCACTTTAAATTCCTGTATAAACCAATTCTTTATTAATTGTAAAAATCAGTCGCAGGTATCATAAAAGTAACGCATTAACGAAAACAATCTCTATGTTCGACCTCGAATTATTCTGAGAAACTTGCATTGGAATTATACTTGGTTTCAGCGCAAGGAAACTTGTGACACACATTACTCTATCGCATACTACAAACATATCATTAACAACGCATGTTTAGAAGTAGTGTGCATAAGCGATAACACAACATAACATTCCATCTACATTCCATTTCTATGTCATCAAGTTTATGGCAACATGAGCTTGCATGATTCATTCATTCACATTCATATTTGTTCACATGCTGTAAGATATAAATTTATCGTGTCAAGTTTATGGCACCGTTGCCAGGGATTGGTAACGGTTAGTGTTGAGTGTTTTTGTGGTATTTTGCAGGACAGATCTCTTTGTACTGTCTGTTTAACGTGAAGAACAGACTGGCGATTTATGAGTACTGGAACTGATCTAGAATTCGAAGCTAACCCAGAGATCGAGCGTACATTTCGCGCAAGGGCACGCCAGAACAGAGAAAGACGCAGAAGAGTGAATATGGCAAAAAACATCAACAATGCTAATGTGGCACCCGAAGTCAATCAAGGGGTGGGCTAGCCAGGGCAAGATCCCGTTTTTCTTGCCGCTGACCGCAATATCCTAATGAGGAACTATGCGGTGCCCAACCTCTATGAATTCTCACCTGGAATTTCACGTCCGATAGTTGAGGAGAATGCACGTTTCGAGATTAAGTCAACATGCTCCAAATGATTCATAATACAGGGCAGTTTGATGGTCTACAAGGTGAGCACCCACAAGCCCATCTGACCAGTTTTGTCGAGATGTGCGGTAACTTCTCCATCCCTGGCATAACCCCAGAAGGTATCAGACTTTACCTCTTCCCATACACCTTGAGGGATAAGGCTAAGAGGTGGGCTCATTCATTGGAGCCAAATGAAATAACGTCCTGGGATCAGTTAGTGGAACGGTTTATGAAGAAGTTCTTCCTTCCAGTAGTCAACGCAAGAAGACGAAAGGGGGTGCTGAACTTTGAGCAGATGGAAAATGAGACCCTAAGCACCGTCTGGGTGTGATTGAGAAGATTGGTGAAGAATTGTCTGCATATCGGGATACCCGATTGCGTTCTGATGGAAATGTTTTACAACGTCCTGAACAGATCAACGCAAGCTGTTGCTGATGCCTCCGCTGCTGGAGGATTTATGGATAAAACATACACTGAAGCCAAGGTCATCCTTGACCGCATCTCGCGGAATATGGATGACTAGGTAGATGACAGGTACGGAGGAAGAGGCTCCGAGAGAAGAAGAAATGATAATGCCATTATACCTGTGGATACAATGACAACTTTGGCCGCACAGATGGCCATGGTGACCTCTCTTCTTCAATCGATGGCATTTAATCAAGGTGCCCTTTCCCAAGGATCAGCACAATCCAATGCACCGGCACAAGTGGCCGCAATAAGTTACGTCCAATGTGGTGGGGGCCATGTGGTCGAAATGTGCCCATCAAACCCGCAGTAAGTGTGTGCTATCTAGAATAATCCGTACAACAACACTTATAATCCTGTTTGGAGGAATCACCCTAACTTCGGTTGGGGAGGAAATCATAACCAAGGTGGGCCGAGTAACCATCAGAACAGCAACTCTGGGAATCGAGGAAACCCTCCACCTTTTCACCAAAACCAGAATCAAGGTCATCGGAGACAACCGCAAAACCAACCATCCTTCTCAAACACCTCTAGAAATTCATTGGAGTCCCTGCTCAAGCAATATATTGAGAAAAATGATGTTGTAATGAAATCGCAGGCATCTTAAATAAGAAACATGGAGGTTCAAGTTGGGCAACTGGCAGCCGAACTACGCAATAGAACACCTGGAATGCTGCCAAGTAATTTCGAAGCCCCAGAATCTCATGGGAAGGAGCAATGTCCTTGATGACATTGTGCAGGCAAGCTTGATCGCCTGCAGAGGTGTGGATTGCGTTCATCATGGAAAAATGTCTTTCGGTCCATATCTTTAAATTCTGTGTTTAAATGCTTCCTTAATTTCCTTCTTTAATGCTTAGGATCAGATTGAACACTATGATTAAGACACTACGATCAGATCGAGGTGGGGAGACATAGACTTAAGATTTCAGGACTATATGATAGAACACGGAATCAAGTCACAACTCTCTGCACCTAATATGCCTCAGCAGAACGGTGTATCTGAAAGAAGAAACAGAACCTTATTGGACATGGTTCACTCAATGATGAGCTTTGCTAAGTTACCTGATTCCTTTTGGGGACATGCATTAAAGACTGCTGTCTATATTTTGAATAACGTTCCCTCTAAAAGTGTTTCAGAAACACCTTATGAGCTATAGAAAGGGCGTAAAGGCAGTTTACATCACTTTAAGATTTGGGGATGCCCGACACATGTATTGGTGAAAAAGCCTAAAAAATTGGAACGTCGTTCAAAACTATGCCTATTTGTAGGTTATCCAAAAGAAACAAAAGGTGGTCTATTTTACGATCCTCAAGAGAATAAGGTATTTGTATCGATAAATGCCACATTCTTAGAGGAAGACCACATAAGAAGTCATCAACCTTGCAGTAGACTAGTATGGAATGAAATTTCCAAAAACGCTATAGATAGAGCTAGTTCATCTACTAATGTAGTAGATAAAACTAGTACATCTAGTCAGTCACATCCTTCTCAAGAGTTGAGAATGCCTCGACGTAGTGGGAGGGTTGTTCATCAGCCTGACCGTTACTTGGGTTTAACAGAAACACAAGTCGTCATACCTGATGATGGCATAAAGGATCCATCGACCTATAAACAGGCGATGAAAGATGTGGACCGTGATCAGTGGGTAGATCTCAAAATGGATTCTATGTACTTCAATTCTATCTGGAAACTTGTAGATCAACCAAATGATGTAAAACCAATTGGTTGTAAGTGGATCTACAAGAGAAAATGAGACAAAGTCGGTAAAGTACAGACTTTTAAGGATTGACTTGTGGCAAAGAGTTATACCCAGAGAGAGGGAGTGGACTATGAAGAAACTTTCTCTCCCGTTGCCATGCTTAAGTCGATTAGAATACTCTTAGAATACTCTTAAGGCGATCTTGCAGAGAGTATCTATACGGCTCAACTAGAGGGTTTTATTGCACAGGGTCAAGAACAAAAGGTTTGTAAACTTCAGAAATCTATTTATGGGTTGAAACAAGCTTCTAAATCTTGGAATATAAGATTTGATACTGCGATCAAATATTATGGCTTTGTACAAAATGTTGACGAGCCTTGTGTTTCAAGAAGATCGTCAATTCTACTATAGCGTTCTTAGTTTTATATGTTGACGATATTCTACTCATTGGGAATGAAGTAGGTTACCTAACTGACATCAAGAAATGGCTAGCAACGAAGTTCCAAATGAAAGATTTGGGAAATGCACAGTATGTTCTCGGGATTCCGATTATTCGGAACCGAAGAACAGAACACTAGCCATGTCTCAAGCAACTTATATAGACAAAATTTTGTCTAGGTATAAGATGCAGAATTCCAAAAGAGGTTTGTTACCTTAAAGATATGGAATTCATTTGTCAAAGGATCAATGTCCTAAGACACCTCAAGAGGTTGAGGATATGAGACGCATTCCCTATGCTTCCGCAGTAGGGAGCCTGATGTATGAAATGATATGTACTAGACCTGACATATGCTACGAGGTAGGGATAGTCAGTAGGTATCAGTCCAATCCTGGATATGATCATTGGACTTCCATTAAAAATATCCTCAAGTATCTTAGGAGAATGAGGAACTACATGCTCATATATGGTACTAAGGATTTGATCCTTACTGGATACACTGACTCTGATTTTCAAACTGATAAAGATGCTAGAAAGTCTACATTTTGATCAATGTTCACTCTTAACGGAGGAGCAGTAGTGTGGAGAAGTGTGAAGCAAAATTGTATTACGGACTCCACAATGGAAGCTGAATACGTAGCTGCTTGTGAAGCAGCAAAGGAAGCAGTATGGTTGAGGAAATTCTTGACAGATTTGGAAGTTGTTCCAAATATGCATATGCCTATCACCCTATATTGTCATAATAGTGGTGCAGTTGCAAATTCAAAAGAACCAAGAAGCCACAAGAATGATAAACATATTGAGCGCAAATACCATCTGATTCGGGAGATTGTACATCGTAGAGACGTTGTAGTAACCCAGATATCTTGTTAGCAAAACATTGCTGATCCTTTTACAAAGGCCCTCACGGCTAAAGTGTGTGGAGGTAACCTACAGAGTCTAGGTATACAAAGTTTGTAAACTAGGACAAGTGGGAGAACTTTTGGGTATATGTTCTAGTTTATTGTATTCATATGTTTATTGTACTCATATGTTTCTCACTTAAATCAACATTGTGATACTCCACTAGAATTTTTAGTCCAAGTGGAAGTTTGTTGGATTTTATGTCCTAAAACTCGTAGTTTGTAAATTAATAAACATATTCTGTTTTGTTTTTTGATAAAGTTGTTATTAAAATTGTAATCTTGAATCCAATAAATTAAGGTCCTGGGGCTATTTAATGTAGTTTGAACTTTATGTAGTGACATAAATTTGGATGAAGTTCAAATATATAGCCAAAATGGCCTATAGTATATGAATAAGGTTGGGCGCCATATTCTAGGGACACTATGGATGCAACCCACTTTGTAGTTATTACAAACGATGTGATCCTGAATCATTTATATAGACATATGTGAGTGGGGGCATCCTATGTAAAGATTTTACATAAGACTGAACCATGAAATAGTCACTTTTTACGTTCTAAATGCCATTTTATGTATAAAACTGACTATTTCGTTAATTGATGACCTTAGTAACTTAATCTTAATCCTGAGCTAACTATGAACTCCTGTTCACTCATAATTATCCTTAGATCTGCATAGGTGAGGGCAGCTCAATATCGCTGGCCCAATAAGCCTCCCATTTCAAGGGTAAGATCGGGTGGATATTTGGGAACATAGGGTGCAAGACGGAATTCACTCCTATCCGTTATAGGGATAGTATATAGGTTGTTCCCTTTAGTATTGAATCCAAGTCTTGAACAAGGGGCCCCACCCTCTCCTTGGCCCGAGAGAGATTCGGTTTATAGGTTGGACCTTAAACCAATTGGTCATTAGAGGATTAGTGGAACTTAAGGAATAAGATGTAGTCTCGGGGGAAAACAGTTTTTATGACCCAATCGAGATTACGAACAACCTGTGAAGGATTAACTTATTAATCATGGTTATATCAAATGGACATAAATATATCTGTCATGAGAGAAGTGCAACTATGGGACTCTAGTGGAATGACCCGTTAGTTAACGAATGTTGATTAGCTCCGTCTAAAGAGTTTAGCCAGCTAATCTCGCATCATTGGAGCCCATGAACTATAGGTCCACTAGGTTCCCCTACTATTTCATATGGAATAAACTTAGAATAGTATGATAGAATAATTTGAATTGTTCGAATTAGGTAAAGAGAGAGAAACCGACAAGTATATGTGATATAGTGGTCGGGTTTTTTAGTTTAGAGATGCAGCATTAATATTTAAATGTGATTTAAATATCAAGAATATGAATACGTTCATATTCGGAAGCTCGAAAATGATGGAAATGGTCAAAGATGTAAAAAGTCAAAGAGTTGACTTTTGACTTCGAAAAGTCAAACTTTGACCGACCTTATATTCAAATGTGATTATAGAAGTTGGATTATAGTGGAGACATTAAGCCCACTAAGATAGTGGATTATAGGTGTTGGGTTTTTATGGATTTGGTTCATGCAATTGTTGCATGGCTTTCTTCTATAAATTGGGCTTTTCAATTTAGTTAAAAGACTTTTGAGAATATGCCAATTTTTGGTTTTCAAAATTCGGCTGGAAAAACAAACCAAAACCCTACCCAAATTCCATCTCTTTTCTCTCTCTCGGTTTTCTTTTTCCATCGGGTCCCACAACTCGGTTCTGAGTCTAGAGGATAGTAGGTCAACTCTAGTGGTGGTCCAAAAGAGTTCAGGTCAAGATTCAGCGAGGAAAAGCGTTGTTCGGAAGCTATGAAGAGTATACAAAGATCGTGTAATGTGGTGGCAAGTCTTATGTATGAAGCAAAAAAGAAAAGATAACTAATATAAATAGTGCAAGTTCCTTACTTGCGTTAATGATATAAGTGTGGTTCTGCTTTTCCCTTAGCATACACCTCTCGGTGATCGGCCACATTCCTACATTTCTGTGGTGAAACGGAGATGAACATAATGAATGCAAGAATGCTTCCATGTCTAGAAGTACTACTCGCTCTAGTTAACGCATTATTCTAACCCAGATTAAGTTACTCGTTTAATCGATATTAATTACCAAGGGATTAAGAAGACTTTATGAAGAAAACGATAAACGGAGGAACGAAAATAGGCAGATAAGGGAATATGAAAACGATCGAGACATTCAATAATTCTATGCAGCGTCTGATACATGATTTGTTAATGAAGAGATAAAGAAGATGAAATACAGTGATGAATAGAGTTAGAAACAAATACAAATAAGCGCTAACTTCTTGGCGCCGATCTGGATGGAGATTTTCTTGCCGATGTGGATGGATCATGCGGAAGGATGAGCTTCCCTCTCAGGCCTGCTCAACCAGTATCAGGGATCTGAGTATAGAGCTTCGCGGCGGGGATCCGGCAGAATAGCACTGAGACTCACCTCTCGGCCTTGTCTCTTCTCTTCCTGGATTTCTTTCGATCAGTTCTCAGCTCAACCTCTCTCACAATGATCTAGCATCAATTAGCCCCGTATCAAGTATCTTTTCACTGAAGTCTATGGGGGTATTTATAGGTGAAAAGCTTTTACTCTTGGCTGGTGGACCCCACTTTTTCTTATGGAAATTCTGAAGATGGAGGAATAAATATTCCTTCTGTTATGCAATCAGACCGTCAAATCTGCACAACCGTTAGTTGCACTGCGTTGCTCAGTTGCATCTTTCGATCGGGTGCTCGCATGCGGTGTTGTTTTTATTACCGCATGCGATTGAAATTCAGCTTTTGATCGACTGTCGCATTGTGCCATCATTGCATTGATCGTCTCTTTATTGTTGATTAACGGGCGTAATGTGACAGAGATCCGTTGGTCAGTTTTTCTTGAGCCTTGGTTGCAAGCAGTGACTTAGTTTCCTGCAAAACAGAGTAGAAATCTTGTTTTCTTCCATCTTAATGATGTTAGTGGGTGTAATTGCGATAATTCATAATTATTGTATTTCTGAGCTAATTTTCATACAATCGACGCATATTTACTCACTTTTGGCCGCAATATCTAGATAAGGCAGGATAAATAACTTGTATTTCTACAAGTTATCAGAAATCGACAGAGAATCCACCTCTGCAAGGGTGGATAAAGGGGAGTCAGTGCAACAAAAAGAATTAGCGCAACCTGAAAAGGAAACAACACAAATAAGAACGGTTGCGACTGATGATGGAAAAGATTCAGACATCACCCCCCTTAGGCGGCGTCACAAGGAGAATGTGCTGCAAGGGTCAACAATTGACCTGCCAATTTTGCAAAGTGCATTAGAAGAAAAGGAGAGGAGAAGAAGGGAAGAGGAAGAAAAACAAGAGAAGATGTTGCGAGCATAGCAAATCATCGCAAAAGGTAGTCGAAGAAGAAAATTACAAGATGAGGAGGTGCGCCGCAACAACGCAATATCGACAGAAGAGGAAAGAATAAGGCTCGAGGAAGAACAGCGCATTTTGCTGGCCTCAGAGCAATTTGAAAGAGAATTTGAAAGAGAAATGAGAGAAGAAGAGGAGGAAGAAAAGAAGAAGAAGGAAGAAAAGGAGAAGAGGTGCTGAGCAAATGTTCAGCGCATTCGAGAAAAGAAAGGCAAAGAAATTACGGAATGGGAGAAGGAAGAACAACGCAATGAAAGGGAAAGGAAACAAAAAAAAAAAAAAGATCCCGCCTTGTGTTGACAAAAGAGAAGGGCAAAGCAGTAGCAGAAAGTAGTGAGCCTGCGTTGGCCAAGGGATGCCCATCAAAGAAGAAAGAAAATGACGATATGATGATGGAAATGAGGTTCTTCCCTGTGCCAATGCCACTATCAGACTTAATTACAAGTGTAGTATTGGAACATGGATGGGAAACCTTTTGCCAATGCCCATCCATTGTCATCCCAACAGTAGTACGAGACTTCTATAATGGACGACTTCATGGCACCAAAGAAGCATTGACCATGAAAGAGGAAGTGGTGTCTTTCAGCGCAAAGGACATCAATGAATTATATCTGATGAAGGACATCCCGGATGCGCCAGGTAATAAAATCATTGATGATCCCATAGAAGAACAGATGGAAGATGCACTGAAGGTATTAACGCAACTGGGCACTCAGTGATCGGTCTTCTTAAAAGGCATCAGAACCCTTGCGTCTAATAGATTACTTCTAGAAGCACGACGTTGGGTATATTTGGTAAAACGGCGACTCATCCTGACTTTACATGACAAAAAAATTTCGAGGGATAGAGTCATGGCTGCATACTGCATCGCACGTGGCATCCCAATAGACGTGGGCCAGTTGATCGCAAGACAGATTCAAGGTTTTATGGGGCATATAAGAGGCCAACATTTCTTTCCTTGGACAGTCTCAAGCTTGTGCCTCTCACTAGGTGTGGGTATTGAAGAAGAACCAATGTCGGAAGTACATGGCCTCATCAACGTCAAGATTTTGAGAATGCTTCTCAAAGATTCCCCACATTGTCCCGAACTCCCACCTAAAAGGCCCATGATCGATTTAAATGCGCTGCAGCAGCCGAAACCCAAGAAACAATGCATGGTTGACAAAGGAAAGGAAAAAGTCCAAGAGTTATCACTGCAAGATCAAGAACCCTTGGACCCTTTGCCTTTGATCATTCTCCCTCCAAGCCCTCCTACAGAACCCCTCTCCCCACTCCCCGAACATTTCACCAACCTTCTCCTCGATTCTGCTTCACCCAACGCATATCCAGTAGCTCCATCCTCCCCTTAATCTTCACCGCAATTTTCCCCTCCACCGCCGCATGTTGATGACCCACGTGATTTGGGTGAAGGCATTTCTTCCCAACCCCAAAACATTGATGGTGAAACATCGCAGGCACAGCCCACCATTGCCACCCTAGCTACTGAACTTGCTGATATGCGTTCTCTTCTTTTTCATCAACATGACTTTTTCTTCCAGCGAATAAATGAGGTAAACGAGCGACAAGAAGAGTTGCAACATAGTGTTGCTATGACAAGGCAGGTGTTGATCAATATTCAACACAATATTTACACGATCCATCTGAACCAAAGGAAATTAACAGAGTGCAACCATGAGTACTTCAACTTTTTGACAGCTTATCTACATGGTCCCATGGTGCCTCCGCATTTGCAACAACATTTGCATTTCAAAGAAGCTCCTCGAGTATCTCATCAAAACCCTCCTCCTGAACCTCCTCCTCAATAATTCTACAAAATTCTTTTGCGGTCATTCTTTGATTTTAAATTCATTCATTCTTTTTCTATGTATAGAAGCTATTACTTTATTCTTTGTACATGCTCAAATTTTGTATTGCGTTATTTGTAATTCTTTGTATACTTGGTTAATTTTTAATACAACCGAGTAACAATTCTTTCCGTATGTGTTAGCCTCTTATTTATCATACTTTGTCAATTATTGCGATGTTCTTTATCTTTTATTTTGCGTTATTCATTATGCTGCCATGATGAGTTATATGTATACCCTTAGAAACATTTCCCACACTTTGTATTTTCTGACTAACACTTAGATAATTCATAGCAATAGCACTACTTTACCTTTTATCCTTCACAACTCTGCTCAAACCTTCTTTTCAAAATTTTGAGTAAGTGTTTTGTCTATTCTGTCCAAAACAACGCAATGAGGACCTTGTGCATCTCTAAATTTGGGGGTGGGGAAGGTTTGAGCAGATGCGATCAAGCGGATGCGGTCATTAGAAAAATGCGTCCATTGCCAAAAAAAAAAAAAATCATACAAACTCCAATGTTAGCGCAAGGGAAAAGAAAAATCCCAACCTGATAAGAGTTAAGTCGTGAAAGGAACCTGCTCGTAGTTAGATGTTCGCATGACACCCGTGGGAGCAAGCCAAAACAAAGGTGGGTTTCCAAGAACGACGGAATATGAAGAGAAAAAAATGATGAGAGAAAAATAAAAGAATAAAAGAGACAACTCCTCTGACCAGCAAAAGTTAAACTTAGCGTAAAATCAAGAGTTGAAGTTGCGATTGGCACACAACCGTAGTTGGATGTTTGCATGACACCCGTGGGAACAAGCTAAAACGAAGGGTGTAACCATGATCAACAGTCTCTAATAAAACGACGCAAACTAGACCACCGAATACAGGCGCACTAGTTGTTTTTGCATGAAGAGGTAAACATTCTTTTCAAAATAAGAAAGGAATTTTTTAGTAGAGATCTGTTGTATAAAAGAATAAAGTAGGGCATGTTTATGAATTATCGACGAAATTGCACTGTTAAGTAATGTTGACTAGGTGGAGCATTCAGAGCAACCAATCGACGCTAAATAAGGATAGGAACTGAACAATATTTCCTTAGTGAAGCTATGCTTGAGGACAAGCATATATCTAAATTTGGGGGTGTGATCAACTTATAGAAATACAAGTTATTTATACTGTTTTATTTAGATATTGAGGCTAAAAGAAAGAAAAGTTGCATCGATAGTATAGAAATTGGCTAAGAAATGTGAGAATTATAAAATGTCGTCAATACACCCATTAACACCATTGCGATGGTAGAATAGAGTGTTTCAATTTCTGTGCATGCGTTAATAGCTCAGAGATAAACTAAACAACGCATCTACGTCGCATTGCGCCCATCATTCAGGAAGGAAGAGATGATCAACGCAATGACGGCGCATGCGACAATCAATCAAGAGCTTAGCAATCAACGTAATTTCAACCACATGCTATAATAAAAAACAACACCGCATGTGGCGATCGATCGAAGATTAAAGAGGATTCTGACAAATGTACAACTTTTAGTTGTGCATTTCTGACGGGTTGATTGCATTACAGAAGGAATATTCACTCCGCCATTTCATGAACTACCATAACCATAAAGTAGGGACCATGAAGTCAAAGAGCCAAGCTTCACCTATAAATAGCTTCTGCAATTTCACTGAGAAATATACATGAATACATAGAGACGTACATATAACGATTTCGAGAGAGAGACTTGTCTGATGCGACTATCCAAAGTAGATCCAGGATAATCACGAGACAAGGCCGAGAGGTGAGTCTCCGAGCAAGGAATCCTTCCAATCCCTGCCGTTGAAGCTCTGTGTGAAGGTCATTTCTACCAGAAGAGCAAGCCTGAGAGAGGGAAGCTCTTCTCTCCATTACTTCCACACGCTGGCAAGCAAAACCTCCGTTCGGAATCTTTGTCAAGACGTTGACACTTCTTCTGTATTTGTTTCTAATCTCTTTTTTACATCTATATTCATCTTCTCTGATCTTTCATTCATACCATGTATCGAACACTTAATTCTATAATTAAATGTTATGATAATTACCATTGCCATCTCTCTATCTCTTTCCATTCATCCATAACTCATTTTCTCCATGATGTTTTCCTAATTCCATGGGAAAATGGAAAGAATTAAACGAGTGAGTTAATTATGTTAAGGAAATAATTATGTTTAGCTAAAGCATGCTCGACGGCATCTTCACCCGTGAGAGCAAAAGTGAAGATGTTATTCCGCCTATCGAGAGAAGGTTGGAAGAATGCGTTAACTAAAGCGAGAAGTACTTCCAGAGATGGAAACAACCTTGCGTTCATCACGGGCATCCCTGTTTCACCATAGGGATATGGGAACGCGGCTGATCACCTAGAGGTGTACGCCAAGGGAAATCGGAACCTTAGTTGCATCTTTAACACAATTGACAAATTGCGATGTTTTTACTATGTACTCTTTCCCTTTCTGATACATTCATAAAGACTTGCCATCGCATCCCAAGATTCTTTGTACAACTTCATAGTCAGTTCTCGAACTCAGTATCATGTAGCATGTATCTGGTATCTTGTATCATATTAGTTTAGGTTTATTTTATCAACATAATTTTATTTCATCGCAATTTACATTATTTTATAACAACCATTTGTTTATTACTTGTAAAAACCGGTCGCATATACCACATCAGTAACACATTAACGAAAACAATCCCTGTGTTCAACCTCAGATTATTCTAAGAAACTTGCGTTGGAATTATACTTGGTTTCAGTGCAAGGAAAATTTTGACACGCATTACTCCATTGCATACTACGAGCATAGCATTAATAATGCATATATTTAGACGTAGTATCACATAAAATTCTCTTTAACGCATATATTTGTTCATTCATTCATATTCATATTTGTCCACATGCTTAAAGTCAAAGACAATAAATTCAGCGTTATCAGCTAGCACGCTCATGCAGCCAGAGCTAGTGAGCGGGTTATGGAGGTCTAGGCAGGCATAGGCTTCTCGGCATTATCGCAGATCCACTGCATACATCCTAAGTTAGGTTCACATGTGTGTAGTATGTTTGCATGGGTTGCGTTGACTACGGTTACCCTTGCAGTC
Source organism: Benincasa hispida (assembly GCF_027475165.1). NCBI lineage: Eukaryota > Viridiplantae > Streptophyta > Magnoliopsida > Cucurbitales > Cucurbitaceae > Benincasa > Benincasa hispida. Next base: position 16,737,246 of record NC_143484.1, on the reverse strand, counting down.
ACTTTTAAGGGTTGCAATGAAGACATCTCTACATTTTATCTATTTTCCCATTCATTTGTTTCATGTCGAGAGTTGTCGTGTTTCTACCTCTCATGCATATTCTCATTGTGTTGTCTGTTAGCTAGGAGTAGGAGTAGAGTTAACGTAGCAACCTCCCTTCCATTCTTTTATTCAAACCGCCGAATGCACTCACATTCATTTTGCTACAAGTCCCCGTTTTCGACCTCGGATCACCCGAGAAACTTGCGTTCGCGTTATACTTGGCGTGAGCACAAGAAAACTTGTGACAGGACGCATGGTCATTGAATACATTTGTTAACACATATTTAGTCCAATGCATGACCATCGACGCATGACTATCAACGCATACCTTAAGAACATGCATCGCATACCGCGTCCAAGGAATTTTAGTTGTCGAATATTTGACGTCTAATTTCCCGTCATCACTAAGCTAACATGACCTAGGATGTTCATTGCTTGCAATTATCTTGTGTTATGCTATGCCAAACATCCCCTTTAGAGCTACTCGAGAGAGAGTCTAAAGAAATAACCTAAGACTTGAGAGAGCTAGGTTAAAATCTAGCCTCGAGAGAGTAAGATTTGAACTGCATAAACAAGAGATAGGGACTGAGAGATAAGCTCTGTTTGCCAACCTGCATCGCATGTATCCTAGAGATAGGAATCATATTATGTGGTCACCTTATTTTTGTGTGTGTCATTTTGTCATCGCATAAATAAGAATAGAGGCTTATGTGTAGGTCCTATTGATAACGGGCAGAAATGCATGTTATCATAGTGCTAAGTTATTAAACAATGTTGGATTGCATTGATGAAAAATGATAAATTGCGTCCATTAAGCATAAAATGTAGAATATTGCGGTCGTGTGCGTCAGCGCATTGGAACTATTGATTTTTGTATTTTTTGTGCAGAATATGCGTTAATGCATTGCAAAGATTGCGATCATAGGAATTCATCAGTCGAGCGCAACTTCACTACAAGACTTCGCGTTGATCGTGCTCGCAAATATCCACCTAAGAAGGATCACCGCAACATGGTGGGTGCATCCGGACGAAAGGACAATTAAGATCGATGGGACAGAATGCTGCCAGTAGTAGGATCCAAATTAAGTTGATAGCTGATAATGGTCACAAAGTACATCTAGCTTTATTGGTGACAATTATCCATCGCATCAGTCAGGAATTAAAGTTGTCCAATCTGTACAACCAGGAGAGAGAAGTCGCCTTTCACCTTTGATGCCCTATAAATACCAAGTGCATTCTTCAGAGAAGGGGTTAAGTAGTCGATTAATTCATCACTTCATAAGTTCACACCTCTGTTCATAGTTTTCTTTTCCATTTTTCACGGCAGAGCTAGAGAAGAGTGGTGACGTCGGAGATCGTCCAAGGCAGCTCGAGAGAGAACCTTGGGGCGTAAGAGCAGAGAGCGGGCCGACTCTCGCGAAAGCAAGAATATCTTTAGAGCACGAGTAGAAATAGTGTAATGTCTTGTGGCAAGAAATTGCTCAGGCTCTTTACTTTACTTGCATCGTATCTCTGTACTTCATTTTATATCTATTCAATGGAAGTTATATTTCTACATCTACTCACTCTCTTAATATGCATGAGTTGATAAACTAGTTGAGAGGAACTAAGCTAACATGATCTAGGAAATTCATTGCCTATGATTGTCTTGTTGTATGTTATGTAAAATACCCCTTTAGAGTTACTCGAGAGAGAATCTAAAGAAAGAACCCAATGCCTCGGGAGAGCTAGGTTAGAATCTGACTTGAAAGAGCAAGATTAAGTCTGCATAAACAAGAAATAGGGACATAGAGATAAGCTCTATTTGTCAACTTGCATCGCATGTACCCTAGGAATAGGAATGATATTATGTGGTCGCATATTTGTGTGAATGCATGTTGTCATCGCATAAATAGAAATAGAGGTTTATGTGTAGACCTTGTAGACTTATCGTATATTTTTCGCATGCGTTCTAGCCTTAGAAGCCATGGCATTTATGCCGAGAGGTGGCTTACCATTGTATGCATGTTGCATGATCGCAAGGCATGAACGCAACCTAGGGAGTGTTAGCCGAAACCCTTCTCAACTAGTTCACCGCATATTCATCGTATTTCCCATTGCCAAGTCTTTCGAACTTTGTTGCATTTATTATCATTTTCATTAACGCAACAACAAACCAGCCACCTTATTTATTTTACTGGTTACTGCAAAGTTTTCATAAGAAAATTATCAACGCAAACTATTTTCACAAGTCCCTGTGATCGACCCTGGACTTACCAGGAAACTCAGAGGAATTTACACTTGCATTCCGATGGGGAAACTTGAGTGCACAACGTACTTCCACCAATGCATATCATCCACATTCAACACTTAATAAAACCACACATCAAGTTTTTGGCGCCGTTGCCAGGGACTTCGGCAAAATAGTTTGTCAACGATAGTTTTCTTTGATATCTTTGCAGGACTCTCAATCTCTGGCGAATTACGACCCAGAGATTGAGAGGACTTTTAGGAGGAGACTGAGGAACTGCCAACAACAACCACAATCTGATACAGAAGAGATGGCGGAGCAGCCTAGAAATGAAGCACCAAACAATGACAATGTCATTGCAAATCCAATTCTGTTGGCTAACGATCACAATAGGCCTATTAGGGACTATTCATCGCCAAACCTCTATGATTTCTCTCCGAGAATCATGAGGCCTGCCTTAGACGGAAGTAGATTTGAAATGAAACCTGTGATGGTGCAGATGATCCAGGATGCAGGTCAATTCGAAGGAAGGCGTGGCGAGGATCCGCACACTCATCTCCGAAGTTTTATTGAAATCTGCAGTACTTTTGTGTTCCCGAATATCTTTGTTGAGGAGGTTCGACTTAGGTTGTTCCCATTTTCTCTCTGTGATCAGGCTAGGAAATGGGCGTATTCACTCGAACCAAGAGAGATCACTTCTTGGGAGTAGGTGGTGGAGAAGTTTATGAAGAATTATTTCCCACCTACAGAGAACGCGAGACAAAGAAAGCTTATTACTAATTTTGAACAAGACATGGACAAATCGCTCAGCGATGCCTGGGCGAGGTTTAAAAGGTTTGTCCGAGATTGTCCGCATAACGGGCTGCCAGACTGCCTTCAGATGGAAATTTTCTACCACAGTTTGAATCTTGCTTCGCAGACCATTGCCAATGCGACAGCAGCTGGTGGTCTGCTTGACAAAAATTATGATGAGGCAAAAAATATCATGGATTGCATCTCCAAGAATCATGAAGACTAGAGGGAGAGCGACCAGAGATGAAGACTCAAAGATTCTGACACAAATAACGATGCTATTGTTTCACTGCAGAACGAAATGCCCACAATGATGAATTTGATTCAAGGAATGACGATCAGTAGCCCAACATCGCAAGGTAGGAAAATCAACACAATAAGTCAAAACACCGCAAGGTGTGCAACTTGCAGTGATGGGCATGCGATGGAAGATTGTCCACAAAACCCACAGTTGATAACGTGTAGAAATACAAGTTATTTATGCGACTTTATCTAGATATTGCGACCAAAAGTTAGCAAATATGCGTCGATTGTATGAAAATTAGCCTAGTATTACTATAATTATAAATTATCGCAATTAAACCCACTAACACCATAAATATGGAAGACAAGTCGAATTTTACTTTGTTTTGCAGGAGACCAAGTCACCATTTGCGCTCAAGGCTCATGAGAAACTAATCAACGCATCTCTGTTACAATGCGCCCGTTAATCAACAATGAAGAGACGATTACCGCAATAACGGTGCAATGCGACAGTCGATCCAAAGCTGTGTTTCAACCGCATGCGTTAATAAAAACAACACCGCATATGAACCCATGATCAAAAGATGGAACTGAGCAACGTAAAAGCGGAGGATTGAGACACGTGTACAACTAAAGGTTATGCAGAATTGACGGTCTGATTGCATAGCAGAAGGAATAATATCCCTCTATCTTCGGAATTACCAAAACGATCAAGTAGGGACCACAAGGCTGGAGTCAAACATCTGCACCTATAAATACCCCATTGATTTTAGAGAAAAGATATGTTATGGGACACGGGGTAAGTGCTGCAAAATTGTTGAGAGAAAAGGTTGAGCTAAGTGCTTAAGAGACGAAATCCGGGAAGAAGACAAGATAAGGCTGAGAGGTGAATCTCTGATTTAATCTACCAAACGACCGATTGAAAGCTCTGAGCAAAGATCCCTGCTACCGATGGAGCAAGCCTGATAGGGAAGCTCTTCTTGCCATCAAAACCATCCAATCCGGAAAGCGGATTTTCATCGAATCAGTGCCAAGACACTGGCGCTTGTTTGTTTCTGTCTATCTCTTTCATCGTTGTACTTCATTGTTCTTTATCTCTTCATTCACACACCATGTATCAAACGCTTAATAGAGATATTAAATGTTTCGATAGCTTCCATTTACCATTCTCTGTCTATTTCCGTTCACCCGTCAATTACTTTCTTCATGAGTTTTCTTAATTCCCTAATAAGCAATATGAATTAACCAAGTACATAATTTATGTTAAAGATATAAAATGCTTTTAGCTAAGGCATGCTAGACGACATCTTCACCTGTGAGAGCAGAAGTGAAGATGCCATTCTGATCTATCGAGAGAGGATTAGAAGAATGCGTTAACTAAAGCGAGTAGTACTTCCAGACATGGAAGCAACCTTGCGTTCATTACGTTAGTCTCTGTTTCACCACAGACATGTGGGAGCGCGGCCGATCACCGAGAGGTGTATGCTAAGAGAAGAGTGGAACAGTATTTGTAGCTTCAATGCAATTAAGAACTTGCGTTGTTTATATTATTTGTCTTTCTTTTTGTATTCTATTCATAAAACTTGCCGCCGCATCCCACGTCTTTGCACAACTTTCACAGCCAGCCTTGACCCCAGCATCTTGTACACGAAGCTTATATCTTGTATCATCTAGCTTAGGTTTACTGTGTTTTTATATTATTATCGCATCTTTACTGCTTTACTTTATTTTATTGCAATATATATACATGTTGTTGGATTTTATATCCTAAAATTCGTAGTTTGTAAATTAATAAATATATTCCGTTTTGTTTTTCAATAAATTTGTTATTGAAATTGTAATCTTGAATCCAATAAACTAAGCTGAGGCTATTTAATGTAGTTTGAACTTTATGCAGTGACATAAAAGTGGATCAAGTTCAAATATATAGCCAAAATGGTCTATAGTATATGAATAAGGTTGGACGCCTTATTTTGGGGACACTATGGATGCGGCCCACTTTGTAGTTAGTACAAACGATGTGATCCTGAATCGTTCATATAGAGATATGTGAGCTGGGGCATCCTATGTAGAGAGTTTACATAAGACTGAACCATGAAATAGTCACTTTTTACGTTCTAAATACCGTTTTATGTATAAAACTGAATTTCGTTAATTGATGACCTAGGTAACTTAATCTTAATCCTTAGCTAACTATGAACTCCTGTTCACTCATAATTATCCTCAGATCTGCATAGGTGAGGGCAGCTCAATGTCGCTGGCCCAATAAGCCTCCCATTTCAGGGGTAAGATCGGGTGGATAGCTGGGAACATAGGGTGCAAGACGGAATTCACTCCTACCCGTTATATGGACAGTAGATAGGTTGTTCCCTTTAGTACTGAATCAAGGTCTTGAACAAAGGGCCCCACCCTCTCCTTGGCCCGAGAGGGATTCGGTTTATAGGTTGGACCTTAAACCAATTGTTCATTAGAGGATCAGTGGAACTTAAGGAATAAGATGTATTCTTGGGGGTAAAACGGGTTTTATGACCTAGCCGAGATTATGAACAACCTATGAAGGATTAACTTACTAATCATGGTTATATCAAATGGACACAAATATATCTATAGTGAGGGGAGTGCAACTACGAGACTTTAGTGGAATGACCCGTTAGTTAACGAATGTTGATTAACTTCGTCTAAAGAGTTTAGCTAGCTAATCTCAGATCGTTGGAACCCATGATCTATAGGTCCATTAGGTTCCCCTACTATCTCATATGGAATAAACTTAGAACAGTATGATAGAGTAATTCGAATTGTTTGAATTAGGTAGAGAGAGAGAAATCGACAAGTATATGTGATATAGTGGTCGGGTTTTTCAGCTTAGAAATACAGCTTTAATATTTAAATGTGATTTAAATATCAAGAATATGAATATGTTCAAATTCGGAAGCTCGGAAATAATGGAAATGATCAAAGTTGTAAAAAGTCAAAGAGTTGTTTTTGACTTTGAAAAGTCAAACTTTGACCGACCTTATATTCAAATGTGGTTTGAATTTCGAAAAAAATGAATGCAGATTCATGCTCGGGAGGTCAAAATTAGTCAACATGAATAAAATCATAAAAAGTCAAAATGTTGACTTTGTGGTCAAAGTTTGACTTTGACCAAATGAATATTTTGCCCTTTGACTATAGTTAGTGGGAAAATCCAAAGTTTTGTTGGATAATTCCACTAACAAAATAGTGGGATAGGTGTTGGCTTATAGTGGAGACATTAAGCCCACTAAGTGAGTGGATTCTAGGTGTTGGGTTTTTGTGAAGTTTTTTTATGCAATTGTTGCATGCCTTTTTTCTATAAATTGGGCTTTTCAATTTAGTTAAAAGACTTTTGCCATTTTGAAAATTAGTTTTTTGATATTTGGGCTGGAAAATTCAACTTGGTGAAAAACAAAGGAAACACCCAAACCTACTCAAAATTCCATTCCTTATTTTCATCTCTTTTCTCTCTTTCGGTTCTCTTCATCCATCGGGTCCCACAACTCGATTATGAGTCCAGAGGATAGTAGGTCAACTCTAGTGGTGGTCCAAAAGAGTTCGGGTCGAGATTCAACGAGGAGAAGCGGCTTTCGGGAGCTTCAAATGTAGCATCTCTACACTTTTAATTCATTGTTTTTCCTTCAATTGCATGCTATTTTCCTTTAATTTAGAAGCAAATAGAGTGTAATTAGGTTCCAATTCCATTGCGTATGTCTCGTATTCCATCATGTGGTATCAGAGCATGCTAGAATTACTCTCAATTTCTTTTGGTGGGTGTTTTTTTCCTATCTATTCAAGTGTTGAATGAAATGGGGACTAAAGTGGATTTATTATGATTTTGGCATTTTTTCTCTTTAAATTTCTTATGGAAATTTGTAATTGCTCACTTGTTTATGAGCATTAATGTGTGAAAAAGGGTCTGTAAATTTGTTAGAGTTATTAGGGTTGAATTTAGGCTGTAATTGCTTGATTCCGGGAGAGAGAACAGCAGCAAAAATGGAGAAAAAAAAGCTTACAGACCCATTTTTGGCCACAGACCCGAGAGTTCAGCTCCCAGACCCGACCCGAACCGGTTCGCCACTCGGATTCTCTTGCATGCACGCCTGCCTGGTCGGATCCGACCTAAACGCCCGTCTCCCTCCGATTCGCGCGACCCGGTTCGAAGCTGCCCGCGTGCCTTCCGCCTGCTCGTAACCAACGCGCCCGTGTGCCCACTCCGCCTCCGTCGACCCGACCCGCACTTCCGTTGTCTGCACCAGCGTGCATTGACCAGCCGGTCCAGATGGTCTGGATCGGTTCGTTTGACCTGGTTGAGCCGGTTTGACCGATTTAGCTTGGTTTTTGGTGTTTTCAAGCCGGTTCGAGTGATTTCTAAGCGGTTTGTGATGGTTCAAAGTGTTTGAAGACGGTTCAGGGAAACTGGTTGCTGAATTTTGTAATAAATTAGTTATTTATTTGTATTTAATGCCAAAATCGGTCCACTTTAGTGTTGTTCACCTATTATGCATGTGATGTATAATGTTCTTTGATTATGTGTGCATATAATATGCCATATAGTTTTAAAATACCACCATAGGAAAAGCATGTGACATGCATTTGTTATATCTTATTAGTGTTATAAAATATATACTATGCATGCTTAGTTTCAATATAAATGTTATATTAAAGCATGTTTGATTGAAGGAAGCATGTTATAGATGAATGCTATAGGGTTATAATTGTTATAATTTATTTTATAATTGTTATAAAATAGCCTAGACTTCTAAAATCTATAACAAAGATGAGATGCATGCTCATTTAGGGTTAACCATCGAGCAATCCCAATTTTCATAGAAAATAGGTCGATATCTCGTAAAATCGAAGTTACAAGAAAACTCACTCGGCAAGATGTTGGCAAAAAGTCAGAAAAGATGACTAAGGTTGAAGGTTTTTAAGTTGATGGTTCACGGAACACCTACTACCTGGAGATCGAGCCAGCGTCTGAGTTAGGTTAAACCGGTTTTATGAGCATGCGTGAGTGGTGTGAGGTAATAAAATTTGTTTATCACCTAGACATCGTAGGTTAAAAATCCAGTATAAAAGATATACTCGGATGAATCACCTAGACTTAGGATATGTTTTAGTTAGCCGAAATGTATAGCTAAGTATTTTATACCCTAACCGTCTAGAACACTTCAACTGGAGAGAAGTAATGTACTTTTAGCTCTAGCGTCCCTAAGAGTTCACACCGTGAGATTCATGCTTGGCTTTGGGCCGCCCTGGGAGTGGACTCCATTCGAATAGTGTTAGCATGAGTTAATACCAAGGTGAATAGGGGAAGTTGTTCATAGTAAGTGGGAAAAGGAAGTGTGTCAACAAATCCTACAGTCTCTTCCATTAGGTCGCACCGTGAGATTCCTATAATGCGCTTGCATGTCTGCTCTGGAGCAACCTTACCAATCGGAGAGCTGTATTATAGGATTCGAAACTCCGTGAACTCTATAAATAGATAGGGTCTCTCAGGTTCGTTTTCATTCTTGTCTTTCCAACTTCGGGAGCATAATGATTCCGATCTTTGAGGACTAAAAATGGAGGGTCACACTTACGAGAATTACTAAGTGTTAGTAAATTCTTGACCAAAGTAGCGATAACTGAGTTACTATAGGAATAAGAGTTATTCTGGTGATAGTATCTCGTCAAGATAGTCTTGGTTCAATGGAGGAATAGTCGATCACCCCTCGGTGGAGGTTATTCTAAACCATTGAAATATCGTTGCAAAATATAATAATGAAGGGTACATTATTAGATTTTTTGCTAAACATGATTGGATTTAACAGATTAATGTTTTTACTAAAAAGGATATGTTTTTCTTTTCAGCATGACTAGATCTTTAGATCAACTCTTAGTTTCTGAGAAACTAAACGGTGATAATTACTCAACATGGATAAACAATATGAATTCAACACTAGTAATAGATGACTTGAGATTTGTCTTAACTGAGGAATGTTCTCAGGCCCCTGCCTCGAAAGAGGCACAATGTAAATATGATTTACTAGTTGCTGAGACATGTTTAGTGGAGGATGATACCTCAACCTGGATATTAGATTTAGGAGCCACTACACATATTTGCTTTTCTTTTCAGGAAACTAGTTCCTGGAAAAAGATTGAAAAAGGTAAGATCACCCTCAAGGTTGGAACAGGAGAGGTTGTCTCGGCTGAAGTAGTGGGAGACTTGAAGTTGTTTTTCAACGATAGATATATCATACTTAAAGATGTTTTGTATGCACTTCTTATGAAGATGAATTTAATATCTATCTCTTGTATTATGGAACAAATGTATAAAATATCTTTTGAAGTTAATGAAGCGTTCATTTTCAGAAAAGATATTCAAATTTGTTCTGCTATACTTGAAAACAACTTATATAAGTTAAGACCAACTAAAGCAAAATTTGTCTTAAATACTAAGATGTTTAGAACAGTCGAAACTCAGAATAAAAGACAAAAAAGTTTCTTCTAATGCTTATCTATTACACTTAAGACTTGGTCACATAAATCTCAATAGGATTGAGAGATTGGTTAAGAATGGACTACTAAATCAGTTAGAAGACAATTATTTATCTCCATGTGAGTCTTGTCTTGAGGGAAAAATGACTAAGAGATCTTTTACTGGAAAAGGTCTCAGAGCCATAATACCCTTAGAGCTCATACATTCGGACCTCTGTGGACCGATGAATGTCAAAGCTCGAGGTGGGTATGAATATTTCATCAGTTTTATTGATGATTATTCAAGGTATGGTCATATTTACGTAATGCATCACAAGTCTGATTCTTTTGAAAAGTTCAAAAAATATAAGGCTGAAGTTGAGAACTAGTTAGGTAAAACAATTAAGACACTACGATCAGATCGAGGTGGGGAGTAGATGGACTTAAGATTCCAGGACTATATGATAGAACACGAAATCAAGTCATAACTCTCTGCACCTAATATGCCTCAGAAGAACGGTGTATCTGAAAGAAGAAACAGAACCTTGTTGGACATGGTTCGCTCAATGATGAGCTTTGCTGAGTTACCTGATTCCTTTTGGGGACATGCATTAGAGACTTCTATCTATATTTTGAATAACGTTCCCTCTAAAAGTGTTTTAGAAACACCTTATGAGCTATGGAAAGGGCGTAAAGGCAGTTTACGTCACTTTAGGATTTGGGGATGCCCGACACACATGTTGGTGCAAAATCCTAAAAAATTGGAACGTCGTTCAAAACTATGCCTATTTGTAGGTTATCCAAAAGAAACAAAAGGTGGTCTATTTTATGATCCTCAAGAGAATAAGGTATTTGTATCAACAAATGCCACATTCTTAGAGGAAGACCACATAAGAAGTCATCATCCTCGCAGTAGATTAGTATTGAATAAAATTTCCAAAGATGCTACAGATAGAGCTAGTTCTACTAAAGTAGTAGATAAAACTAGTACATCATGTCAGTCACATCCTTCTCAAGAGTTTAGAATGCCTCGACGTAGTGGGAGGGTTGTTCATCAGCCTGACCGTTACTTGGGTTTTACAGAAACACAAGTCGTCATACCTATTGACGGCATAGAGGATCCATCGACCTATAAACAGGCGATAAAAGATGTGGACTGTGATCAGTGGGTCAAAGCCATGGACCTCGAAATGGAGTCTATGTACTTTAATTATGTTTGGAAACTTGTAGATCAACCAAATGATGTAAACCAATTGGTTGCAAGTGGATCTACAAGAGAAAACAAGACCAAGCTGGTAAAGTACAGACTTTTAAGGCTCGACTTGTGGCAAAGGTTATACCCAGAGAAAGCAAGTGGACTATGAAGAAACTTTCTCCCATTGCCATGCTTAAGTCGATTAGAATACTCTTATACATTGCCACCTTTTATGACTATGAAATTTGGCGTATGGATGTCAAGACAGCCTTTCTAAATGGCGATCTTGAGGAGAGTATCTATACGACTCAACCAGAGGGGTTTATTGCACAAGGTCAAGAACAAAAAGTTTGTAAGCTTCAAAAATCCATTTATGGGTTGAAACAAGCTTCTAGATCTTGGAATATAAGATTTGATACTGCGATCAAATCTTATGGCTTTGAACAGAATGTTGACGAGCCTTGTGTTTACAAGAAGATCGTCAATTCTACTATAGCGTTCTTAGTTTTATATGTTGACGATATTCTACTCATTGGGAATGAAGTAGGTTACCTAATTGACATCAGGAAATGGCTAGCAATGCAGTTCCAAATGAAAGATTTAGGAAATGCGCAGTATGTTCTCGAGATTTAGATTATTCGAAACTGCAAGAATAGAAGACTAGCCATGTCTCAAGCAACTTATATAGACAAAATGTTGTCTAGGTATAAGATGCAGAATTCCAAAAGAGGTATGTTACCTTATAGATATGGAATTCATTTGTCAAAGGATCAATGTCCTAAGACACCTCAAGAGGTTGAGGATATGAGACACATTCCCTATGCTTCCGCAATAGGGAGCCTCATGTATGCAATGTTATGTACTAGACCTGACATATGCTACGCAGTAGGGATAGTCAGTAGGTATCTGTCCAGTCCTGGATATGATAATTCAAATGCCGTTAAAAATATCCTCAAGTATCTTAGGAGAACGAAGAACTACATACTCGTGTATGGTACTAAGGATTTGATCCTTACTAGATACACTGGCTCTAATTTTCAAACTAATAAAGATGCTAGAAAGTCTACATCTGGATCAGTGTTCACTCTTAATGGAGGAGCAGTAATGTGGAGAAGTGTAAAGAAAAACAGTATTGTGGACTCCACAATGGAAGCTGAATACGTAGCTGCTTGTGAAGTAGCAAAGGAAGCAGTATGGTTGAGGAAATTCTTGACAGATTTGGAAGTAGTTCCAAATATGCATCTACCTATCACCCTATATTGTGATAATAGTGGTGCAGTTGCAAACTCAAGAGAACCAAGAAGCCACAAGCGCGGCAAACATATTGAGCACAAATACCATCTGATCTGGGAGATTGTACATCGTGGAGACATTGTAGTGACCAAGATATCTTCTAAGCAAAATATTGTTGATCCTTTTACAAAGGCCCTCACAGCTAAAGTGTTTGAAGGTCACCTATAGAGTCTAGGTCTACGAAGTTTGTAAACGAGGACAAGTGGGAGAATTTTTGGGTATATGCCCTAGTTTATTGTATTCATATGTTTATTGTACTCATATATTTCTCACTTGAATTTAACATTGTGATACTCTACTAGGAGTTTTAATCCAAGTGGGAGTTTGTTGGATTTTATGTCCTAAAACTCGTAGTTTGTAAATTAATAAACATATTCTGTTTTGTTTTTCGATAAAGTTGTTATTGAAATTGTAATCTTGAATCTAATAAATTAAGGTCCTGAGGCTATTTAATGTAGTTTGAACTTTATGTAGTGACATAAATATTTGAAGGTCGCCTACAGAGTCTAGGTCTACGAAGTTTGTAAACTAGGACAAGTGGGAGAACTTTTGGGTATATGCCCTAGTTTATTGTATTCATATGTTTATTGTACTCATATGTTTCTCACTCAAATTCACATTGTGATACTCCACTAGGAGTTTTCGTCAAAGTGGGAGTTTGTTGGATTTTATGTCCTAATCTATTTTGTTTTTCGATAAAGTTATTAATGAAATTGTAATTTGAATCCAATAAACTAAGGTCATGGGGCTATTTAATGTAGTTTGAACTTTATGTAGTGACATAAATGTGAATCAAGTTTAAATATATAATCAAAATGGTTTATAGTATATGAATAAGGCTGGGCGCCTTATTATGGGGACGCTATGGATGCGGCCAACTTTGTAGTTAGTACAAATGATGTGATCCTGAATCGTTCATATAGAGATATATGAGCTATGCATTGAGTTTGCATAAGACTGAACCATGAAATAGTCACTTTTTACGTTCTAAATGCCATTTTATGTATAAAACTGACTATTTCGTTAATTGATGACCTAGGTAACTTAATCTTAATCCTGAGCTAACTATGAAATCCTGTTTACTCGGAATTATCCTTAGATCTGCATAGGTGAGGGCAGCTTATCATCGCTGGCCCAATAAGCCTCCCATTTTAGGGGTAAGATCAGGTGGATATCTGGGAACATAAGGTGCAAGACGAAATTCACTCCTACCCGTTATATAGATAAAAGATAGGTTGTTCTCTTTAGTACTGAATCCACGTCTTGAACAAGGGGCCCCACCTTCTCCTTGGCCCGAGAGGGATTCGGTTTTATAGGTTGGATCTTAAACCAATTGTTCATTAGAGGATCAGTGGAACTTAAGGAATAAGATGTAGTCTCGAGGCTAAAATGGTTTTTATGACCCAGCCGAGATTACAAACAACCTATGAAGGATTAGTTTACTAATCATGGTTATATCAAATGGACACAAATATATCTATAGTGAGGGGAGTGCAACTACGAAACTATAGTGGAATGACCTGTTAGTTAACGAATGTTGATTAGCTCCGTCTAAAGAGTTTACCTAGCTAATCTCGGATCGTTGGAGCCCATGATCTATAGGTCTATTAGGTTCCTCTACTGGCTCATATGGAATAAACTCAGAACAGTATGATAAAATGATTCTAATTGTTCGAATTAGGTGAAGAGAGAGAAACCGACAAGTATATGTGATATAGTGGTTGAGTTTTTCAGTTTAGAGATACAGTTTTAATATTTAAATATGATTTAAATATAAAAAATATGAATACGTTCATATTTGGAAGCTCAGAAATAATGAAAATGGTCAAAGATGTAAAAAGTCAAAGAGTTGACTTTTGACTTTGAAAAGTCAAACTTTGACCGACTTATATTCAAATGTGATTTGAATTTCGAGAAAATGAATGTTGATTTAGGCTCGGGAGGTCAAAATTAGTCAACACAAAAAAAATCATAAAAAGTCAAAATGTTGACTTTTTGTCAAAGTTTGACTTTGATCAAATGACTATTTTTCGCTTTGACTATAGTTAGTGGGAAAATCCAAACTTTTGTTGGATAATTCCACTAACAAAATAGTGGGTTAGGTGTTGGCTTATAGTGGAGACATTAAGCCCACTTAGATAGTGCATTCTAGGTGTTGGGTTTTTATGGATTTGGTTCATGCAATTGTTGCATGGTTTTTTCTATAAAATGGGCTTTTGAATTTAAATTAAAGACTTTGGACAATTTGCTAATTTTTTGTTTTCAAAATTGGGCTGGAAAAACAAATCCAAACCCTACCCAAACTTCATCTTATTTTACATCTCTTTTCTCTCTCTCGGTTTTCTTCATCCACGGGGTCCCACAACCAAGTTCTGAGTCCAGAGGATAGTAGGTCAACTCTAGTGGTGGTCTGGGAGCAGTTTTTAGGAGCTACAAAGGTTGTATCCTATCCTATTAATTTACTATTTTTTTCCTCCGTTTGCATGCTTATTTCCTTTAAATTAAAAGCAATTAGATTGTAATTAGGTCCTAATTCCACTGCGTATGTCTCGTGTTCCATCAAGGGGGACACCCATAATGCCACGAAGTGATGCATGCAATTTTATCCAACCTAACGAGAGAGACTGAAGGATATGTTGTCACACGTCCCGCTCCCACTTACTATAAACACTATCTCCATTTAGCTTAGTATTGACCTACCCAAATGCCACTCGAGGGCGACACTATGGTTCTTTGAGGTCGAGAGTAGATCTCATGGTGAGAACTTTTAGAGAGAAATGTGTAGAGAAAAAAATGAAGTATCTCATATCCCATTTTCCTCCCACTGACTGTTCTGCCTGGGGTTAGTTAGCTTAGAAAAATCTGGCTACTGATTTTATCTAAGTGTTTGTTGCTGAGAAACAACTCTTGTCATTAATAAATAAACAATTTTGATTGAAGTCTCACTAAACTCTTTAATAGACTTTCATTAAACTTGCATGCATGTAACAAATATATCTAGTTCACTTTTCTAGGTAGGTTCTGAAGTAGAGGTTCGACATTTCCATCGACTTAATTACCCCAACCTAGCCAGAACCTGCCTTAGACAAAAGGTCCCTTATAGATACATTTATTACATATTTAATCTTTTAACAGGAATAAATTTAATCCTATTAACCCGATTTAAAAGATTAAACTTAGATTTCTAATCTCAATCATTATTTAAAACAATTTTAAAAAATGATTATAACCTAAGGTTTGCATGCAACTCTTTATTATTGATTTTAATTCTAGTTTCATTTAATTGTAACAATTATAAATAAATTGAACAATTAAAACCAACCATTACATATTGACATACATAAGTCAATTATAACATTTATAAATTAACCTAAGGTAATATCATGCTTTATGCAATGTTCATTCATTACTAATATATAACTTTTATATAACTCAATAATGAACCATGCTATAGAATACATTCCATACAACCATTCAACCTTATATTACACTTATCATATAAATGATGCATGGATATGCTATAATGCATGCATACATATACTATAACTCTTATATTATATGATTCATGAGTATGCTTTATGTAATTTAAATTATTCATACTAGTATATTATAACACATATAGTATAAAATGATGCATGAAAATAAATGGATAATCTATGGTGGGTTTTAAAACTATATGGCATACATTATGACATATAATAAAAACATACATCACATGTATATTTATACTAAAAATTGATGGACCGGGATAGAACCTCTCTAAACAAGAAATTAAAAAGCTATGTGATAGGCCGATACCGCGTGATCGTTCACCAAGCGAGAGCCTATGCGATCATGTAGCCAACACAACACGATCGTGTAGCAAAACCTACATGATCGCATAGCATTAGCTATGTGATCATTTAGCAAATGCTACACAATCGTGTAGAAAACTCTACATGATTGCATAACAAAAGCTATCTGATCATTTAACTCTAGCTACACGATGCGATAATCTCTGTTTCGTCTTCTCCATCAAAACTCCAATCTGCAACCCTTCTTTGAAGCTTCATGAGCGACTCAAAACTAACAAATTTAAATACATGCTTGAAATATTTAATGCCCAAAAATGTCGGGGCCCTTTACAAACTAACTTTTTAAATTTAGAGAAAGCTTTAAACTGAGATTTCTATCCCGGAACATCCATCAATAATACATCTACAAAAATTTATCACATAAACGCAATGCAAATTATAAAACCCACCAGTACTGTAAACAAATTCAATACAAGAATGGAATTTGGAATCATAAACCAACAACCTGGCTTTGATACCAATTGAAGGAACTTGTGTCAGGAGAACCTTGAGTGGAAGCGGATCATTCAAATTCCATTAATTATCGAATACTAAGTTTACAGTAAACATACAAGTGATATGCATTTAAAATAAATTACAGCATGCTATATAAGAAAAAGGGTTTAAAAAATATTACCTTTGAAGAAACTTTCTTCACGAATCCCTTCAACAATCACAAATCTATTGAAGACCTTCTTCAACAAAAACTCGAACAGAAACGTGGACACAACCACAATGGAGTCCCTAGTAATCGTGGTGTGAGAACCCAAAAGTGGTGGGCTCTGACTATTTTGGTTTGAGAGAAAGTTTGGGTGGAGGAGATGGATTGAGAATTCTCTCAAGAACACAAGAACATAGAACATTTCTATAAAAAAAGTCTCAATCGTTCAACAACTTTTGCATTTTTTAAGAAGAAAAACTGTTTTTCTTTTATTCTCCTTTTTTTGTCATATAAAACATAACCAACCAACTAAAGTAGGTGGAGAAGAAAGATGGGGAAAGGAGTTGTAACTCCATTTCTTATTATTCAAATAATAATAAAATATAAACAAATATGATAATCAAATTATCATATTATATTTATATTAAATATCATATAACCTATAGTTTTAATATTGTATCACATACAATATAAAATATAGTTTCTCTTCTCCATTTCATGGCATTTAATATAAATCACATTTATATTAAATTTAACAACTATTAACCACATTCATAAAAAATATATTTGAATCTTATTCAAATATTTATATCCTCCTATTAAGCTATAATGTATCGAATACATTATGACATATATCACATATAATTGAAATAATTTAATTATATCATATATAATTAAATCCCTCTATTAATTTGAACAATTCAAATTAATCCAAAAACTGATTCTCAACTAAATTCTTTTGAGCTACCAAGGGGACCTCATGGACTTGTAGCTTGAAGCTCCAATGGTACATGAATAATTAATTAAACTCTTTAATTACATTATTCACCATCTATTAACTGTCGGGCACTCCACTAAAGACTGACAACTCCACATTTCGCATTACAGATATGTTTTTGTGTCCATTGGATATAACTAATCAACAGTATGATGACCCTTCAAAAATTGCTTGTAAGTAGAGTTAGGCCAAGTTACCATTTTTCCCTTGTAGTTACATCTAACTGCTTAAGTACCACTGATCCCTTTAATGAACAGTAGATCATAGTCCTACTATGACTAAACCCCTCTCAGGCCAGGAGATGGTGTGGTGTCATATTGTTCAAGAACCAGAATCAGCCCTTAAGGGAGCAATTTATCTACCTATCCCTGCTTCTGGGAAGGAGTGAATTCCATCTTGTGTAGCTTTGTTCCCAGCTCCCCATCAGACAAATTCTCAAAATGGTATCGTTACTGAGTCGACGATCTGACCAGTCTCACCCATACAAATCAAAGGACTGCCCTCATAGGCTCAATTCACAACTCACTCAGGATTCAGGTCATGTTACCTATGGTCATCCTGGTGAAATGTAAGTCTCTATGATGAACGATGTTATATAATGAGACTAAACATTTCGTGGTCCGGTCTTATACAAACTCCTTTGTATAGAATATCACCGCTCGCATGTCTAATACATGAATGATTAGGATCGAATCATTTGTAGCACTCTACAACAATTGTAACACCAACAAAGCGGGCCATACTCGTAGTGTCACCATGATAAGGTACTAAGCTTTATTCATCCACTACAAACCATTTAGGTTATCACTTAAACATGATCCACCTATATGTCTCCACATATGTGTTTAAGTTAGAAAGATAAACTCAGATGTTAGTTTATTGAGTTGTGGTTAATGCAACTAAAATATCACATATTTTATAGAAAAGTGAATAAGATATCATATATTTTATTAATCAAATAATGAGTTTGTTCATACAATGTTTTGAAACTATAGGACCTTACAAGATTTAGGGCATCAACCCTAACAAGAACAACCTTTCTCGTATCCCTAAATCGAGTAGGTGTGAATTCTTTATTGCATCTATGTCCCTAGCTATCTGCCTAGTCCTACCCCTTAAACGAAAGGCTTATTGAACCGGCACTGTTGAGCCAACCCTCATCTATGCAAATCTAAGGATAATCTGGAATAAACAAAAGTTCATAGTTAGCTAAGGATTAAGATCAATTTACCTAGGTCATCTAGGCGAAATAGTCAGTCTTAAATAGTAAACAGCGTTATAAAGTAAGAGTGACTTATTTCAAGGTCCAATATTACGCAAACTCATTGCATAGGATGCTCGCACTCCTCATGTCAATACATGAACTAATCAAGATTACTTCGTTTGTAGCACCTTACAGCAAATTGTAACAACTACAGAGTGGTCCGCATCTGATAGTGTTACTAGAATAAAACACCTAACCTCATTCTTATACTATAGATCATTTTGACTATTTACTCGAACCGATAGACTTTTATCTCTCCACATAAATTTGAAGTATTCATATAATAGCCGTGGATCATAGTTTATTGGATTTAGACTTCATAAGTGAATTTATAGATTTTAATAACAACTTTATTGAAGTAATGTCGAATAACATCTTTGATAATAGAATATGCTTAACTTTAGAAACTACGAGTTTAAGGATATACAACTCAACACACTTACCTTTAAGTAATGGCCATAATGGCGACAGCTCGTGTCCCAAATTGTTGTGAATTCTCAACCATTGTAGAAATTAGTTGTCTAGCCTCGATGGGAGACTTGTCAACTAATGCTTGGTTGCAACATCTATCATACTCCTGTCATATGAGAGCAACCCTGAGTAGGAGTTGATACGAAATGTGATGGTGTGGGAAACTCACATACAACTGCTTGTAATACTCCTAGTAGTCAAATAGGGTCTCTTCAGCACCTTGAGTGATCTTGTATATCATTTTCCTTATGCTTTTGGCTTTGGAAGCACATAATAACTTTTCTAAGAACTTCTTTTTCAATTGTACCTACATTCTGATTTATCCTAAAGGTTGGTAATGTAGCTGATGTTTTACTCCCTCCTTCAAAGAAAATGAAAAGGCTCTCAAATTGAGCTGCTCTTCTATTACACTGTAGGGCCTCATTCCGTCACAGACCATATGAAAGTCTTTCAAGTGTTTGTTAGGGTCTTCTTCTGGACTACCTTTGAATTAGGGTAGCAAATACATCAAGCCTAGCTTGTGTTCAAACAGAACAACGGTCTCCATGTAGACAACACCACAAGGGCTGTTCAACCAACTATGTACACTCTAGGGCTTCCCCAATGTCTTCCTTAGGCTCTAAGTTATCGGTCTCCTCCTCTCTGTGCTCCTGAATGTCCTCTTCTTCTTTTTGAACCAAATGAGTGTTGTATTCCTCCTCAAGTCTTTCTCTTCTTTCTCTTTCGGGTCGCCGCTCCTTCTTGTCAATATCTACAAAATTATGAGGCCCAAGACTTTTAGAGGAGCATGTCATACACAAAAGAAAACTAACGAACGCTAATCAAATTCAACAATTGACTAAAATGTTGCTAGAATCCCCGACAACGGTGACATCTTAACAGTAGCTTTTTGATATTGATCCCGAAAGACAACTAATTGAGTAAATTTGTAATCTATTCTATACTACCTATAATACAACGTAGTATAAATGGCAAGATCGGATCGTCTCCATAGGGAATCTTAGTATTTTAGCTCGTTGATGAATTCAAATGGTCATAGGCATAATTTTTTAGAGTTTTGATTGTAAAAGAATTTAAATAGAATGAATGTAAAAGCGTAATTAAAAAGGGATTTGATTAGATTAGAGAAACCTAGCTTAGGGAATTTAGATTTTTACTCATGCTCTTGGTTTTTTATCGAACTCTAAAGATTAATTGCATGCGTGATTTTATTCTTGGTTTGTTAGTATGGAAGACTAAAACTATCACCTTCATGTGCTAATTAATTAGCAAATTAGCCTAGGTGTTCAATTAACTGGTTTTGATAGCGGCCTAATCTTAAACACACATTATGTCTAGGAAATAAACCAAGTCACTAGCAATTTGGATATCATGCATTACTAATTGATTAGATTCTTGTGTTATTACTTTGAATTCCACTACAAAAATTATGTAAGGCAATGTAGAAATTAATTACAAGAAAGCCACAAATTCAAGCCCTAATTGAAATTGACATGCATAAACACATCTTTCTCTAGCAAACCAAATAAAAGATAATGGTTGATCAAGCCAAAAGTAATTTCTGAGTATAATACTAAAAATGCATCAAGAATCGAGCAAGAAATAGTGTACCTTAGCCACTCATAATGTCGTAAGAGAGATACAATGTTAGAATAAATGAAAATACAGAGAATTTAATTCAGGGAAGAAGAACTACAGAGAAAATGGAGTTTGGTGGTTGGTGGTTGGTGAATCGAAGATTTTTTACATGATTTAGAAAATACAAATATATAGAAAAGGGTCAGCACCGTGGGCTCTTGATCCTTGGCGTAGTGTAGATCTTGAACCACTTTTGTGCTCCTTGAAGCGCTATTGTGCTCCTCGCATCGCTCTTGCATGTAAGCATCATGCTCGACCATCAATGTTCGATGTTGGGCGCAATGCCTTCCGTGGTGCCATTGCACCAACTGTAAGCTCTAATCCCTTTCTAATTTTCCTTAAGGTTAACTAAAGTTAGTGTTTCAAATGGGACTTAGTGAAATTTTAAATTGCAACTTATGGGGGGGAAATGGTCTAGGCGTGGAACATGTGTGTGAGGAAATGTGTGATACTTAGGTGCTATATGTTAAGGGAAAAATTTATAAGTGTGTGAGGATGATAGGTTATGCTTTGAACAAGGAAGCAAAGGAAAATTTTGATTAAGGTAAGAGTGAACCATGCATTAAGTGAGAGATGAAAAGGAAGTGGAGAAAATTTGAGTGTTAAAGTGGGATGTGAGACCCGAGAGGTATAGTGGGCTTAGGGAGTTTTGGTTTTTCTTTTAATTAAATTTGGATAATTGTTGGTCATTATCTTTTATTTGTCTTTTAAGGTGGCTAAAGATGAGGATTAGACAAGAATTAGTGGAGTAATTGGAATTGGTAAAAGCTTAAGTAGGGGAAATGGTGGGTCTGAGTCATATAAACAGAGTGAAAAAGATGAAATCAATTTGCACATTTCACTCGAGCAATTCCCGAATTTATTGAGCCAAAGTATAGAGAAACCAGTGGAGATGGTGAAGGAAGGCTGCCATAGTGAACTCAACTGGAAAGATGATGAATATTTAAGTAAATTTGAGGTTGATTTGAAATTTGGACAAAACCAAGCAAGGTGAAGATTTTGGTGGATTTTGGACCATTAAAGAGAAGTTAAGAGCTCAAATTTGAAGATACGCTAGCTTAAAGGTTGTTTAAGAGGTTTATGATAATTAGTGTTTAATTTGGCTCTTGTAAATCCTGAGCCCTAATTTCTCTACTTGTGTATGTTCCCTATTGAGACCAGTATGGTGAGTAGGTTATTGTGAGAAATAATGTTTAATTTTGAAAGCTTGACACTTGGGTGAAGCTAGAAAATTGGCTAAGTGTTTGCCCATGCGTTGGCCTTATGCTAGGCATTGGAGTTGAGTCAAGAGCATTGGCCTTACTCATTTGAAAGGCTAGTTGAGGATTTAAGGAGCCAATTATTGCCAAGTGAAGAAAAGCCATGCGTTGGACAAGGCATGTGGCAACCAAGTTTTGGACGTTAGCATGCATGCGGCAGAATCAGGTGTGCGCGAGCGTGGGCACTGGGTGTTGGAGTGTTGCGAACGCGGATGATCATGTAGCTACATGTGGTGCTAAGCGATGTGCTAGACGATAGCACTACACGATAGGCGATGGTGCTACACGATAGGCAATGGCGCTAGACGATGGCGCTACATGATGGGCATGCGCACTAGACAATGGGTGTGATGCAATAGACAATGGCGCTAGACGATAGCCATGAGCGCTAGACGATGGACGTGATGTAGACGATAGACATCAGTGCTACATGATGGAGCGATAATGAGAGATACACGATGAGCGATAGTGAGAGCTACATGATGAGAGACAGCAAGAGCTACATGATGAGTGATAACAAGAGCTATGCAATAGGCTATGCACAAGACGATGAGCGACAACGAGATCGTTGGGTAATAAGTGAGAGCGAGAGAACACTGAACGATGAGCTATGTGATGGGCATTGAGCTAAATGATTGAAGCATGCATTGATCAGTCTTAACCACCGATTAAGGGCAAAAATTGTCCTAAGCACTAGATTTAACTCCATTTAAGCTGAAGGTGTCATGCTAGGCTTTAATGGTAAGCGGTGGAAAGTAGTATAAAAAGAGAGGCTAAACTTCAAAAGATTAGTTTAATCAATTCCTTCGTGCAAATTGAGAGATCTTGGTGTCTTGGAAAGCCAAGAGAGTCTAGTTTCGGAGGTGATGCTGTTGGAAGATGTTCTCACCATAATAAGGCCCGAGAAGGGAAAAAGTGACCAGAGGTTCAGTTCATGGGTGAATCCGAGCCATCGATGAAGAATTGAGGCTTCAGGATGAAAAACGAAGTGTTTGAAGCCGAAATGTTATGGTAAGTTTCTTGAGACAATTATAAACAACTTTGTATAAGGAAATTTCTTGAGATGAGCTATAGAATTTGAGTTATTAATTCTATAATTTAAATCTTGAATTTTATGAACAAGCAGGCAGCTGCTTGAGTTGAGTAAGTTGGCTGCTCAAAGTAGATGCTCAGACTGTTGGATTTTATGTCCTAAAAATCGTAGTTTCTAAATTAATAAACATATTCTGTTTTGTTTTTCGATAAAATTGTTATTGAAATTGCAATCTTGAATCCAATAAACTAAGGTCCTGAGGCTATTTAATGTAGTTTGAACTTTATGTAGTGACATAAATATGGAACAAGTTCAAATATATAGCTAAAATGGTCTATAGTATATGAATAAGGTTTGGCGCCTTATTATGGGGACACTATGGATGCTGCCCACCTTGTAGTTAGTACAAACGATGTGATCCTGAATCGTTCATATAGATATATGTGAGTGGGGGCATCCTATGCAATGAGTTTGCATAAGACTGAACCATGAAATAGTCACTTTTTACGTTCTAAATGTCGTTTTATGTATAAAACTGACTATTTCGTTAATTGATGACCTAGGTAACTTAATTTTAGTCCTGAGCTAACTATAAACTCCTATTCACTCGGAATTATCCTTAGATCTGCATAGGTGAGGGCAGCTCATTATCGCTGGCCAAATAAGCCTCCCATTTTAGGGGTAAGATCAGGTGGATAGCTGGGAACATAGAGTACAAGATGGAATTCACTCCTACCCTTTATAGGGATAGTAGATAGGTTGTTCTCTTTAGTACTGAATCCAGGTCTTGGACAAGGGGCCCCATCCTCTCCTTGGCCCGAGAGGGGTTTGGTTTATAGGTTGGACCTTAAACCAATTATTCATTAGAGGATCAATGGAACTTAAGGAAAAAGATGTAGTCTTGGTGGTAAAATGGTTTTTATGACATAGCCAAGATTACGAACAACCTGTGAAGGATTAGCTTACTAATCATGGTTATATCATATGGACACAAATATATCTATAGTGAGGGGAGTGCAACTACAGAACTATGGTGGAATGACTCGTTAGTTAACGATTGTTGATTAGCTCCATCTAAAGAGTTTAGCCAGCTAATCTCAGATCATTGGAGCCCATGATATATAGATTCATTATGTTCCCCTACTAGCTCATATGGAATAAACTTAAAACAGTATGATAAAATAATTCGAATTGTTCGAATTAGGTCAAGAGAGAGAAACCGACAAGTATATGTGATATAGTTGTCGGTTTTTCAGTTTAGAGATACAACTTTAATATTTAAATATGATTTAAATATCAAGAATATGAAAACGTTCATATTCGAAAGCTCGAAAATAATGGAAATGGTCAAAGATGGAAAAGTCAAAGAGTTAACTTTTGACTTTGAAAAGACAACTTTGACCGACCTTATATTCAAATGTGATTTGAATTTCGAGAAAATGAATGTGGATTCATGCTCGGGAGGTCAAAATTAGTCAACATGAAAAAAATCATAAAAAGTCAAAATGTTGACTTTTTGGTCAAAGTTTGACTTTGACAAAATGACTATTTTGCCCTTTGACTAAAGTTAGTAGGAAAATCCAAACTTTTGTTGGATAATTCTACTAACAAGATAGTGGGCTAGGTGTTGACTTATAGTGGAGACATTAAGCCCACTTAGATATTGCATTCTAGGTGTTGAGTTTTTATGAATTTGTTACATGCAATTTTGCATGGGCCTTTTCTATAAACATGAGCTTTTCAATTTGAATTAAAAACTTTTGCAATTTTTCCAAAATTTTTTTCTAAATTTGGGCTGGAAAAATCACTACTTTGGAGCAAATTCAAAAGCCAAACCTAACCCAAAATTCCATCTTCTTTTCCAACTCTTTCTCTCTCTCGGTTTCTTCATCAATCGTGTCCCACAATCGAGTTCTGAGTCCAGAGGATAGTAGGTCAGCTTTAGTGGTGGTCCGGTAGTGTTTGGATTGAGATTCAACGAGGAAAAGTGTTTCGGGAGCTACAAAGGTTGTATTACATCCCTTTTAATTTATTGTTTTTTTCTACTTTTTGCATGCTTTTTTCCTTTAAATTAAAAGCAATTAGAGTGTAATTAGATCCTTATTCCATAGCATATGTCTCGTGTTCCATCAGGGATAGACCAAGGGCTGAGCACTCCTATGCGTTGGATCTGCTGTGTGGGCTGAGGAAGGCTTGCATTGAAGTCTTGGGCGCATAAGCAGTCTTTGTGGATGACCATGTGCTGCTGAAGGAACAGTTAGAGCAAGTGTTGGTTGTACAAGTGGGATGCGTTTGTGAAGTGTGTTTGGACTCATAACAAGAGCCAAAATCTCAAGGAATTTTCTGAGTACTAGACCAACGGCAAGGTGTGTGTTTAAGTGAAAGTCTTCTAGGTGAAGGTTAAACGCAAAGCTTTTTTGAGGTTTAGTCTCAAAAGGGAGATCAATGCTAGTAACTAATATATGCTTTTGTGTCCACATGATTAACACCAGTGTTAGAAGCATATCATCCTTTGAAGAGTAATCCTAAAAGTTGTGAGTGACTAAATATTTACAATGTTTTTAAAGAAACTATGTTTTAAGAAAGATTATTCTCATGCTAGCTATTTTACAAAGTAGTTTCCAAGCAAACTATGAGTTATGTTTTTAAACACATGCCATGTATGAAAGTTTATTGAAAAACTATTTATGTGTTTAAATACACAAAGCATGCATTAGAGCATTTAAAGACATGTTTTCTATGCATTTTGCTTTACATGCTTTAAAGAGAAAGTCATAGTATGACTTGTATTACTTTAAGCTCGATATGGAGGGACATTGAGAAGGTATCTGAGCAGTAGTACCTAAGGTATGACGGTACTTATAATCACATGAACGTAGGTAGTTTAAAGTCAGAGATTGAGCAAAAGGGTTCTCTCTTGACTAAGTCATAGATTGAGCAAAAAGGTTCTCTCTTGACTAAGCAGTTGACGTTGGGATTTAACCACAACAGGGTTATTCTCAATTAAGTAACAGTTTAATTTTTTATGATGAAAACAACTTTACATGTTAAATGCTTGGAAAATGTTTATATTTCAGTACAAGGTTACTATAAAGATATATATTTCAGTATATCTCTTTATTGAGACTTGAACATGAGAATCAGTTTTCTTTCTTAAGTCACTCACTGGGCCAGCAAGCTCACCCCTTTTCAAATGTTTTTTTTCCCCCAGGTAGCGGTTAAATCCTCAAAAGGTAGCTTTGCATCTGATTTGCCACTGAAAGACAATAGTTATTGTAACCCATAGGTGGTTATTGTAAACAATTGTATGCATGTTATAGTTGTTCATGTAGGGACTAAGTTTGGGTGTCGGGAATTATGAGAATGGTAATGTAATTTGTGTAAATGTTTTGTATTAATAGTTAATGTTTATTTGGCTATAGAGGCAGCCACTGTGTTTGAGATAGCATATTGGTATCAGATTATTTCCGCTAGAGTTAATAGGAAGTAAGTGTCATAAAAGGATAGATAACTTCTGCAGTCATGTCCTTTCCTATGCTAAGATAGTGGTCTGGGAGGGGGTCTGATAACAAATGATTAAAAGTGTACTGAAAAAGAAATTGAGAACAGGGGCCTGGTCAAGGGGTTGTCAGTTGCAGGTTGAAGAAGGTAAGTGGTGGAATATAGGGCTCATCGTGTGCCCAACATCGACGCAGCGCACGCTTGTGCGTTGATGCGTGCATGTGTGCCTTGACGCATGCGTGTCGTTAAGAACATCCTCTAGTATCTTTAGAGAATGAGAAATTATATGCTTTTGTATGGTGCAAAGGAGCTAATCCTTACTGGATACACTGAGTCTGACTTTAGACCGATATTGATTCAAGGAAATAAACTTCGGGGTCAGTATTCACTCTGAATAGAGGAGCAATAGTATGGAGGAGTGATAACGGGCAGAAATGCACGTTATTACAACGAAAGATATAAAACAATGTAGGATTGAAACGGTAAGAATACAAGGAATTCGGCGCCCGAGCGCATTAGAAGATTGCAACCGCAAAGCTATTCGATCGTATGCGCTCGTGAAGATCTGCTTAAGAAGGTGGCCACATAAAGACAGCGCATCAAGGTCAAAGCATAATAAATCATGATGGGACGGAAAGCTGACGATGGTCGAATCTGAATTTAGTTGACAAGCCATTAACGACACACTATAGAAAGTACATCCAACTTTTCGGTGACCATTAATCGGTGCATCAGACAGAATAATTAATGACTGCCCATCATTGCAATCATTTAAGAGAAAAGTTCTTCACCTTAAAGCTCTATAAATACCGAAGGCTGCCTTCGTTAAAGGAGTTCTAGTTCAGAATTTTTGGAGTCCCCATTCGCCATATACATAGAAGATAGATCATAGCCATAATCTGTAATCCATATACTTAGAAGACGGAGGCAAGCAAAGAGAGAAGACGCCGAGAGATCATTCCTGGTTAGCTCGAGAGACTGTTGGGAAGCGCTGAGAACGAAGAGGGCCAACTCTTGCAAAAGCAAGACATTCTTTTGGGTAGAGTAGAGTAAAACACAATGTAAAAGCCTTGGGAAGCAAGACATTGCTATCGGGCTCCCTATCCCTACTTTCCATTGTCGTTCTGTATTCTGGTTTTATTTATAAAATGGAATTTGCAGCTCTACATCTGTTTAATCTCTTCACAATGCGCATGAGTAACTAAACTTTCGAATGGGTTGAGAAGCACTTAGCTAGCATGACCTAAGATCTTCATTTTATTCGATCATCTTGTCTTATGTATGTGTCCATCACCCTTTAGAGATACTTGAGAGTAGTCTAAAGAAAGAACCTAGACTTGAGAGAGTCAGGTTAGAATCTAGGCTTGAGAAAGTCAGATTAGAAATGCATAAGTAAGAGATAGAGACTTAGAGGTAAGTTTTGTTTGTTATCATGCATCGCATGCACCCTACAAATAGGATATGATAGTATGCGGTCGCCTTGTGTATGTATCATGCATCATCGCATAGACAAGAATAGAGGCTTAGACATAAGTCTTATAGACATTATCATGTACGTCGCATGCGTCCTAAAATTAGGAATTATGGCATGTGCATTAAGAGATGACATGCTGTTGTGTATGTGTAGCATGATCGCATGACTTGAACGCAATCTTAGGAAATGTTGGCTAAACCCCTTCTTAACCCATTCCCCGCATACTCATTGTAACTTTCGCTGTCAGTAACTCTTTATTCAATTCCACCGCATAGGTTTATACTTTACACAACATACCAACGAACTTATTGTTTTTATCACCGCAAAGGAATCAAATTTTACCATCGCATATTGTCTCAGTAGTCCCCATGTTTGACCCTAGGCTTACCAGGAAACCTAGTAGAATTTATACTTGGACTTTACTAAGAAAACTTGCATGTGCAAAGCATACACCACCATCGTAATATACATCATTATTTCATCATATTCACAACGCATTAAGAAGTATGAAGCAAAGTTGTATTGCTGACTCCACAATGGAAGTTGTGTATGTAGCTGCAAGTGAAGTAGCAAAAGAAGTAGTATGGCTCAGAAAGTTCCTAACTGATTTGGAAGTTGTTTCAAATATGCACCTGCCAGTCAGGTTGTATTGTGATAACAGTGGAGTAGTTGCAAACTCAAAGGAACCAGAAAGCCATAAACATGGAAAGCACATCAAGTGGACATACAATTTTATCAGGGAGATTGTACACAGAGGAGACGTGATCGTCACGTAGATATTATCACAAGACAGCTTAGCTAATCTATTTACAAAGGCCCTCCTGGCTAAAGTGTTCGAGGGTCACCTAGTAGGACTAGGTCTACGAGATACTCATAACTAGGGAAAGTGAGAGAATTTATGGGTATCTAACGCCCTAGTTTATCGTATCTATACTTTTGTTTTTCCTCTCATTGTACTCAACATTGAATAAATTTATCCACTGGAGTTCTAGTTCAAGTGGGAGTATTGTTGGGTTGTATGTCCTAAAACTCGCAGTTTGTAAAGGTAACATATTCTATTGTCAATAAAAGATGTTATTCAACATTATTTCAATAATGTTGTTATTCAATCTAGAAATTGCACTTATAATGTATAAAATCTAATAAACTAAGATCTATGTCTATTATATAAATACTTGGAACTTTATGTGAAGACATAAAAGTGCATCAAGATCAAGTAAACGATCAAAATGATCTATAGTATACGAATAAGGTTGGGTACCTTATTCTAGTAACACTATCGGATGCAACCCACTCTATAGTTGTTACAAGTTGTTGTAAAGATGCTACAAACAAAGTGATCCAGATTCGTTCATGAATTAACATGAGGAGTTGGGGTGTCCTATGCAATGAGATTGCATAAGATCAGACCAAGAAATAAGCCACTCTTACATTATAATGTTATTTACTATTTAAAGACTGACTATTTCGTCTAGATGACCTAGGTAACTCGATCTTAATCTTGAGTTAACTATGAGCTCCTGTTTATTCAGAATTGCATAGGTGTGGGTTGGCTCAACAACGCCGACTTTAGGGGTAAGATTGGGTAGATAGCTGGGGACATAGGGTGCAATAAAGAATCCATGCCTACCCATTTCAAGGATAGAAGAAAGATTGTTCTCTTAAGTACTAAATCCATGTCTTGAACAAGGGGCCCCACCCTCTCATTGGCCCAAGAGGGATCTGGTTTAGTGATTAGATCACGAACAAATTGTTCATTAGAGAATCAGTGGAACTTAAGGAGCAAGACGTAATATCAAGAGTAACACAGTGTATTGACCCAGCCGTTATTATGAACAATCTATGAAGGGTCGACTTACTGATTATGGTTAAATCAAGTGGACACAAATATAACAACAGTGAGGAAAGTGCATCTATCGAGCTATAGTGATGTGAATTGATAGTTAATGAATACTGATTAATTTTTTCTAAAGAGTTTTAGCCAATTAATCTTAAATCGTTGGAGCTCATGATCTATAGGCCCATAAGGTCCCTCTACTAGCTCGTAAAACATGAACACCTTAAATTAATAAATTGATTGAATTTGGAATGATATCATTTTTAATTGTTCAAATTGAATTTCAATGTGAAAAATGTTCAAATTGAAATTAGGGTTTGATTTTGAATAAGTTCAAATTGAAGTTAAAGTTTGTATAATTATATTTGATATAATTATCGTTTAAATTATTGAAATTAAACGGAATTGGAGAGTTTATAATATTTAAATATTGATTTAAATATTAATTACATGAATAGGATTCATGTTTTAAATTGGGTGTGTGATTAATTTAATATTTGATATTAAATTATTTAATTAATTATAAATGTTTAATCAAATTAATTTTCAATTTCAATTCAATTTAAGAAATTGAATTTTGGTGTTTTAGATTTAATTAATTATTAATTAATTAAATAAAATTTTAGTTAATATTAGAATTGATTAAAATTTGAAATTGGAAAAACAAAAACTTGGTTTCAATGGGTTCTTCCCATATTTATACCACGTAGGAGGTGTTCCTCCCAAATTTACACACAAATCCCACTTCTTCATCAAACTATTGTTGGCATTGAGCTGAGTTTGAGTGCTTGCATATACTTTGTGTATAAAAGCTCTAAAATGCAATCTCAAACACAACGGTTGCCACTAAGGCCAAACAAGCATTAACTATTAAACACAAACGCTTATAGAACTTACAACATAAGTCTCATAAGTCCCAACTCCAAAACTTAGTCCCTACATGAAACAATTACAACATGTGTACAAATATTTACAATAACCACCTAGTTGACGGGTTACTAGAACTTCTAACTTTAAGTGGTAGCGCAGATGCAGAGCTATCTTCGGAGGATTTTACCACTACATGGGGAAAGAAAACATTTGAAAAACGAAGTGAGGTACTAGCCCAGTGAGTGACTTAAGAAAGAAAACAAGTTATCATGCATAAGTCTCAATAAAGAGATCATATCGAAACATGTCTTTACAATAATCTTGTATTGAAATATAATCTTTACAGTAACCTTATACTGAAATGTAAATTTTAAAAGCATTAAACATGCAAAGTTGTTTTCATCATAAAACATTAAACTGATCCTTAGTTGAGAGTAGACATGTTATGGTTAAATCCCAACGTCAATTCCTTAGTGAAGAGGGAACTCTTTTTGCTCATTCTCTGTCGTCGAACTACCTATGTGCAAGTGGTTATAACTATGTATCATCATACCTTAGGTACTACTGCTCAGATATTTTCTTAGTGTCCTTCAGTATCGAGCTACTCGGATACCTTCTCAATGACCTTCGGTGTTGAGCTTGAAGTAACATTAGTCATCCTAAGACTTACTCTTTAAAGCATGTAAAGCTAAATGCATAGAAACATGTCTTTAAAG
Source organism: Benincasa hispida (assembly GCF_027475165.1). Lineage (NCBI taxonomy): Eukaryota > Viridiplantae > Streptophyta > Magnoliopsida > Cucurbitales > Cucurbitaceae > Benincasa > Benincasa hispida. Next base: position 16,705,639 of record NC_143484.1, on the reverse strand, counting down.
GTACTAACGCATGCTTTGTGCATATGAGCACACATAAATAGTTTTACAATATACTTTCATACATGGCATGCGTTTGAAAACATAAACTTATAGTTTTCTTGGAAAAACTATTTTGTAAACTTGCTAGCATGAGAATAATCTTTTTTAAAATCATGGTTTCTTTAAGAACATTGTAAATACATTAAGGTTGATATGCTTCTAGCAATGGTGTCAATCCCGTGGACACAACAACATATATTTAGCTACTAGCAATAGTCTCCCTTTTGAGACTAACTTTTCAAAATTAAGCTCATATTATACTTGACATATTGAATTTACCTTCCAATGCCAACTTCCCTAGGTTTTGAACACTTTGGATTTTTCTTTAGGTATTAACTTGGCTTATGCGACAATCCTTCCTTCAACCACACCAACCGAGCGTCAATTGTCCAACCCAGGTGCCTTACATGCTTTCTAACCTTGCAAGAGCCTTCCCTTTGACGTCTAGGTCACCTATGCTCGCCTACACAGCCCCATGGCCAGCCCAAGGTCTGCTGAAGCTCGCTACAGCCCGTGCACGCTCAGCCTCCTTAAGCTGCCTACTTGTTCAACTCATGCAGCTATCTGCTTGTTCAAAAATTTCTAGATTCAATTTATAATTCGTATAACTCATGATACAAACCTTATCTCAGGAAATTTTATTCTACAAACTTTTTCACAATTGGCTTATAAATCTTACCGAAAAATTTGGGCTCAAACCACTTCTTTATTTGATTAGAAGCTTTCGATCTTAACAACTGACCCCGATTAACTCGAGAACTTAACCTTTCTGCGATTTCTTCGCTCTCTTGCCTTCTTCCTTCAAGAATGTTCTCCAAAATCCCCACATATAGAAATTAGCTTCCTCAACTTTCAAATGGCACCAAAATCTCTCAGATAGCACGAGGAAATTGTCCAAATCAAGCCTCTTAAGTTGAGTTGCTTGCTTTTCTTTCCAAGTAGCTGCCTGCTTGTTCAACAATTTCAAGGTTCAACTTCCAGAGTAAATAACTCGAATTCTAGACCTCATCTTAAGAAAGTTCCTTCTACAACATTATTTAGAATTGAGTTAAAAATCTTACCTTAAAACTTCAGCTCACAAATCCTGATGGTTTGGCCAGAAAATGCAAACCCTCGACACTGGCCCAGATTCACCTATGAATCTGTCCTCTCTACAAATTTTTAAGTTTTCAGCTCGATTCCTTTGAAGTTTCCTTCTGGCAGCTCTAGCTCACGAACTAGACTCACCCAGCTTTTCGATGCCTTTTGAATCACCTCAATAACACTAGTATATTTCCCGAAATGACCATTTAAAGTCGGCCTATCTATTTATACCCAAGGCTGTGAGCTGCTATTATTTACTAAATTTCCATATAGCCCACACTCATAGTAACTTGCGCAAGCCCATTGCCAATCCTTAGGCCATCACCTAGGCAGCCTTTACTTGCCCTTGTCTAGCCATTCCATAATCTCAAGCCATGCCTTGCCTTGCACATCACGATTGCCTAGCCTTATTACACGGACCACAACTTAGCCGTCGACAAAGTCACCTAACCTCCAATAACAAGGTCGCATCCTATGCCTAGCTCCACCATTAACCAAATTTCTTACTTGCTAGGCTACTCCTATCCACCCAAGGCCCACACTTTGCAATACTTTGGACCTTCTTTCAACACTCTTTTTATTCTTCAATTTTTCCCTACAAATTAGAATTAAATCATAGTTTAACCAATTTATCAATCTAATCACATAATTAAACATACTTAAGTAGGAAAAATAAAGCTCGGGGTTTACCGTATCAGAGTGTGATTTAAGTACTCAGTTCGCATTAATTTGAGTTTGGTAGGTGTTTTTCATAAATTGTATGAAAATGATGAACTGATATGCTTTTTCTGAGTTTTGGCATTGTTTTCTCTTCAATTATGTTGTAACTCTTGTAATTGGCTCTTGTTCGATGGGCCATAATGTGTGTTTAAGTGTCTGTAATTCGAATGGAGTCATTAGAGTTGCAATTAGGATGTAATTGAAGAATGAAGTGAAGAAGGTCGAGCAGTAGGAACTGAAAATTCAAATCACTATCACAAATTCGATGCTCGATGGAATACTCGGTGGCATTCTCGATGGAATTTCATTAAATACTCGATGCACGATGCCATACTCGATGGTACTCGATGCATTTACTTGATGACATTTCATGAAATACTCGATGCACGATGCCATACTCGATGCAGGATGCCATACTCGATGGCACTATATGCAACTTAATGGTATTTTGTGAAATACTTGATGCATGATGTCATATTCGATGGTACTCGATGCTAGTCGATGGTATTTAGTGAAATACTCGATGCTTGATGGCATACTCAATACTTGATGGTACTCGATGGTTTTTGCCCATTTTTAGCATTGGAGGTGCAGTTCGAGAGGTTCGCGGTTTATTCAAGGCAGTTCGAGCGATCCATAAGCTTTTTGAAGCCGGTTTTTGCTGTTTTTTTGTGATAATTAGGTTTTTTGTTTGCTTGATAATGCAAAACTAAAACCAAATTAGGCTTTGCTTAATTATTTATGCATGTGATGTATGTTACAATTAAATAAATCATGTATGTGCATAAAGTATGCCATGTAGATTTAAAATCCCACCATAGGAAGCATGTTACATGCATTGAAAGTATGTTATAAAATGTTATAATACATAGTATGCATGTATAAGGTTTCAAATGTTTTAATATAAATGTTCTATTAAATATTGAATGCCTTTGATCTATGATGTGGATGGTTAGCATGTCTAAAATTTTGTAAGTTGTTATAAAATTGGGTTAGATGTTTAAAATTCATAACAAAGAGAAGTTGCATACTCACGTAGGTTAACCACCAATTTTAATAGTTAAAATAGGTCAAAATCTTGTAAAATATTGTTACAAACTCAACTGGTATATAATTCTGTCTAAGGTTGGGAGGTACTTAAGTTGACGATCTACGGAACACCTCCTACCTGAGGATTATAACCAAATAATTGAGCATTGTTAACCAGTTTTATGAGCAATACATGAGCGATGTGAGGTTTTAAAACCGGTTTATGACCTAGACATCGTAGGTTAAATCCAAATATAAACATTATACTTGGATAAACACCTAGATTTAGGTTGTTTAAATTAGCCAAAACAAACATGAGTAAAAATATACCTAAACAAATAATAGGACACTTTAGTGGGAGTTTAATAGCATATATGATATCTTATTAGAACACTTCAATGGGAGTATATTAGAATGCTCAGTGAGAGATTAATAACGTATACAATATGTTATTTTTAGCTCTCGCGTCCCTAAGAATTCACATCGAGATTCATGTTTCACTTCATGTCGATGATGAACCTCGACTGCTCCATTCAGAAAGTGTTGGCATAAATCAAGATCAGGTGAATAGGGGAAGTTATTCACACTAAAACAAAAAGTGATGGTTTTGATTTTAAATCTCACGTCCTAAGAGTTCTCATGGAGATTCATGCCTCGCTTCGTGTCGATTATGAACCTCGACTGCTCCATTCAAAAAGTGTTGACATTAGTCAATATAAGGTGAATGAAGGGAAGTTGTTCAATGTACAATTAAATACATGATATATATAAAATTCAACTCTCATGTCCCTAGAAAAATTCACACTATGAGATCCGTGCAACGCTTTATGTCGATTATGAATCTCAACTGCTCCATTCGAAAAGTGTTTGCATGGGATCAAGATCAAGTTGAATGGGGGAAGTAGTTCATAGTAAGTGGGTGAAGAATATGTGTCAACACGTCCTGTGGTCTCTTCCTTTTGTTTGGACCATGAGATTCCTATGTTACGTCTGATTTTCATCTTTAAGTCATCCTTGCTAGTCGTTTAACGATTACTATCCCCTCGGAGGGTTGTAACATGGGATTCAGAACAACTCAAACTCCAGAAATGGATAGGATTTCTTAGGTCATTTTCAACCTTGACTTTCCAATTTGGTAGCATCTTTGGGACCGACCTCTGAGATTTGAAAATGGAGGGTTACACTTGCAGAATTACTAAAGTGCTAGTAAGCTCTGACAAAAAATTGTAGCTAAATGACTATCAGAATATCAGCTATTATGGAGATAGTATTTAGTCAAGATTGTCTTGCTTCAATAAAGGAGTATTTGACTGCCCCTCGGTAGCACTTATTCTCACTTACTATAGTATCGTTACAAATAAATAATGATTATGAGTACATTATTACTTTTTGCTAAAACTCAATTTGGATTTAGTTGCAATTTCCTAATAAAAATGTGTTTAAATTTCAGCATGTCGAATTTTTCTAAAATACTCATTTCCACTTTAATTAATAGTAATAACAATTCAAAATACAAATTATAGAAAATGATGATTCAAAACAAATTTTAACAGATAATTTTCCCCAATATCCCAACTCATCTAAAGTTTTGAACAATGTAGATGAGAATGAACAAGTAGAACAACAAGATAAATATGATTTACTTGTCGTCGAAACATGCTTAGTGGAAAATGATAAAAAGACATGGATAATAGATTCGTGTGCCGCTAATCATATCTGTATTTTCTCTCAGGAAACTAGTTCCTCGAGACAACTTATAGAAAGCGCAGCAACCTTTAAGTAGGTACTGGGGAGGTTGTCTCAGCTAAAGAAGTGGGAGATATGAAGTTATTTATAGGAGATAAGCACAATTTACTTGAAAGTGTTTATTATATTCCTTATATGATTTAATATCTGTCTCTTCTTTACTAGTATGAAATTACGAAGTTTCTTTTGGGGATAATGAAGTATTCATTACTTCAAAAGAAACTAATATTTGTTCCGCAAAATTAGAAAATAACTTGTACATGTTAAAAACCGACTGAGGTAAAAGCCATTTTGAACATAGAGATGTTTAAAACAGCTGGCTCAAAATAAGAAAAGGAAAGTTTCTCCAAATGTCTATCTTTGGCACTTGAGACTTGGTCACATAAATCTGATTAGGATTGAGAGATCGGTGAAGAATTTTATCTAAATTAGTTAGAAGACATTTCATTACCATCGTGTGAATCTTTTCATGAGGGACAAATGACTAAAAGATCTTTTTGTGGAAATGGTTTTAGAGCCAAAGAGCCTTTAGAGTTAGTACATTCGGACGTTTGCGGTCCTATGAATGTTAGAGTGTACAGGCATATAATGTTGCGATGATTCTTTCTAAATAAGCATATGGAAAATGATGAATGATGGACCATACAAGCTCATGTTGTCATAAACTTGATTACTTGAAAGACGGAAATGGAATGTGGATGTTGTGTTATGCTTATTCAGACTTTATACAATACTATTTCTAGATGTATGCATTATTCATGGAATGCTTGTAGTATGCTATGTGTTGTCACAAGTTTCCTTGCGTTGAAACCAAGTATAATTCCACCACAAGTTTCTCGGAGTGGTCCAAGGTCGAACACAGGGACTACGTAGTTAATGCATTACGTTCGTAATATATGCGATCGGGGGGTTTTTCAATTAATAAATGTTGTGTTTATATAGGTATTTAAATTGCGGTAACGTAAAATATTACGGTAAAGTAAAGTTGCGATAATAAAATAAAATGCGATAAAAGTAAACGTAAGCTATCATGATACAAGATACGGGATACTGATACGTGATACTGAGTTTGAGACTAACTGTGAAGATTATACAAAAGATCGTGTTATGCAGTGGCAAGTCTTTATGTATGAAACAGAAATAGAAAGGATAATTAATATAAACATCGCAAGTTCATTAACTGCGTTAAAGATATAACTACGATTCCGCTTTCCCTTGGCGTACACCTCTCGGTGATCGGCCGTGTTCCCATATCTCTGTGGTAAAACATGGATGAACGTAAGGAACGCAAGGTTGCTTCCATCTTTAGAATTACTTTTTGCTTTAGTTAACGCATTCTTCCAACCTTCTCTCGACCAGAGGAATGGTATCTTCACTTCTGCTCTCATAGGTGAAGATGCCGTCTAGCATGCTTTAGCTAAACATATTTATCTCCTTAGCTCAGATTAATTTACTTGTTAGATTCATGCTAATTACCAAGGGATTAAGAAAACATCATGGAGAAAGCGATTAATGGAGGAACGGAAATAGATAGAAAGATAGAGATGAAAATGATCTTAACATTCAATACTAATATTTAGCGTTTGATACATGGTGTGAATGATAGACTAAGAAGATGAATACAATTGATGATAAAGGGATAGAAACAAATACAGAAGAGTGGCAACATCTTGACACAAATCTAGACGGTGGATTTTGCTTGCCGGCATATGGAATGAATGGAAAGAAGAGCTTCCCTCTCAGGCTTGCTCGTCCGGTAGAAGTGACCTTGGTACAGAGCTTCAACGGCGAGGATTGAAAGGAATTGCCCTGAGACTCACCTCTCGGCTTTGTCTCTTAAATCTTCCGAGATCTTCTCCAATCAGGCTCTTTAGACTAGTACCTCTCTCAATATACAAATATCAAAATATGCCCGTATCAAGTATATTTCCTCAATAGAATGGCCGGAGCTATTTATAGGCTCGGCTTTGACTCTCTGCAGTGTGGACCCCACTTTATTATTATGGAAGTTCCGAAAATGGTGGAATGAATATTCCTTCTGTTATGCGATCAATCTCGTTAGAAATGCACAACGGTCAACTGTACATGTGTTTGAATCCTCCGCAATTGTGTTGCTCTTTTGAATCTTCGATCGTTTGCCTGCATGCGGTGTTGTTTTTTATTACCGCATGCGGTTGAAGTTGTGTTAATCGCTTAGCTCTTGATTGATTTTCGCATGTGCCGTCATTGCGTTGATCGTCTATTCATTCCTGAATGATGGGCACAATGCGATGTAGATGCGTTGTTCTTTTTCTCTTGAGCCATGAACTCATACGGTGACTTGTTTTCCTACAAAATAGACTTGAAATATTATTTTCTACCATCGCAATGGTGTCAGTAGTTATATTGACAACAAATTATAATTCTTGCATTTCTTAGCTAATTTCCATACAATTGACGAACTTTCCCCTCTTTTGGCCGCAATATCTAAATAAAGCAGTATAAATGACTTGTATTTCTACAAATTATCACACCCCCAAATTTAGATATATGCTTGTCCTCAAGCATATCTTCTACTAAGGCAATAATGCTCAATTCCTATCCTAAATTTTGCGTCGATTGGTTGCTCTGAATGTTCTACTTAGGCACATTACTTAACATCACAATTTTCTTTCTATCCTTGAAAATTCAAGACAAAGCCCTACTTTATTCTTCTATACTACAAATTTTTGCTCAAAAATACTTTTCTAGTTTTAAAAAGAATGTTTACCTCTTCTTGTCAAAAAAACTTGATGTGTCGGATGCGGTGGTCATACTTTGCGTTATTTATTAGAGACTATTGATCATGGTTACACCCTTCGTTTTGGTCTGTTCCCACGGGTGTCATGCGAA
>NC_143484.1:16614651-16697651 GCF_027475165.1 Benincasa hispida | reverse complement strand
GTAAATGTCTTTGTAAGAACTGGATAGTTTATAGTTGTTTAAGCACTAGATGTCGTGGTTGTGTAAACCACAGTTGGATATGTTTTTGGTTGTGATATCTTTATTAGGTTATTTTCCATATCGAGTTTTGTCAGGACTGCACTTCATGTGTGTCTAAAGGTTTTCAGGGGTTCCGCTGTGTTGTGTTACATGTAAAGTATTTTATATATAAGATTAGTATGTTTATCAAGTTCAACGATTTGGCAGGGTCAACAGGTATCATTAGAGGAGGACGATGTCTGTTGGCTCGCCATCTCCCTAACTAAGCTAGCAGGTAGTTTGGGAGGGGGTGTGACAGCAGTACTATGGAAGAGTATCAAGCAAAGTTGTATTGCTGACTCCACAATGGAAGTTGTGTATGTCTACAAGTGAAGCAGCAAAACATGTAGTTTTGATCAGAAAGTTTCTAACTGATTTGGAAGTGGTTCCAAATATGCACCTGGCAGTAACCCTGTATTGTGATAACAGTGAAGCAGTTGCAAACTCAAAGGAACCACAAAGCCGTAAACGTGGAAAGCACATCGAGCAGAAGTACCATCTTATCACGGAAATTGTACACAGAGGAGACGTGATCGTCACGCAGATTGCCTCACAAGACAAATTAGCTGATCCATTTACAAAGACCCTCTCAGCTAAAATGTTCGAGGGTCATCTAGTATAGCTAGGTCTACGAGATACTCATAACTAGGGCAAGTGGGAGAATTTATGGGTATCTAATGCCCTATCTTATTGTATTTATACTTTTGTTTTTTCTCTCATTGTACTCAATATTGAATAAATTTATCCACCAGAGTTTTAGTCAAAGTAAGAGTATTGTTGGGTTGTATGTCCTTAAACTTGCAGTTTGTAAAGTTAAACATATTCTATTATCAATAAAAGATGTTATTCAACATTATTTCAATAAAGTTGTTATTGAATCTATAAATTGCACTTATAAATTCTAAATCCAATAAATTAAGATCCATGGTTATTATATGAATACTTGAACTTTATGTGCAGACATAAAATTGGATCAAGTTAAAGTAAATAGGAAAAATGATCTATAGTATATGAATAAGGTTGGGTACCTTATTCTGGTAATACTATCGGATGCGGCCCACTCTATAGTTGTTGTAAAGATGCTAAAAACGATATGATCCTGATTTGTTCATGAATTGACATGAGGAGTGGGGGGTATCCTATGTAATGAGTTTGCATAATATCGGATCAAAAAATAAGTCATTCTTACTTTATAACGTTGTTTACTGTTTAAAGACTGACTATTTCGTCTAGATGACCTAGGTAAATCGATCTTAATCGTAAGCTAACTATGAACTTCTATTTATTCAAAATTATCCTTAGATTTGCATAAGTGAGAGTTGGCTCAAAAGCACTGGCTTAATATGCCTCCCATTTCAGGGGTAAGACCGGGTAGATAGCTGGGGAAATAGGGTGCAATAAGGAATTCATGCGTACCCATTTTAGGGATAGAATAAAGGTTGTTCTCTTAAGTACTGATGCCAGATGTTGAACAAGGGGCCACACCCTCTCATTGGCCCTAGAGGGATCTATTTTAGTGATTGGATCATGAACCAATTGTTCATTAGAAGATCAGTGGAATTTAAGGAACAAGATGTAATATCAGGGGTAAAACAGTATATTGACTCAGCTGTTAGTACGAACAACTTGTGAAGGGTCGACTTACTAATATGGTTAAATCAAGTGGACACAAATATAACTACAGTGAGGAAAGTGCAGCTATCGAGCTATAGTGGTGTGACTTGATAGTTAACAAATACTGATTAATTTGGTCTAAAGAGTTTTAGCCAATTAATCTTAAATCGTTGGAGCTCATGATCTATAGCTCTGTAAGGTCCCTCTACTAGCTTGTAAAACATGAACATCTTGAATTAATAAATTGAGTGAATTTGGAATGATATCATTTTTAATTGTTCAAATTGAATTTAAATGTGAAAATGTTCAAATTGAAATTAGGGTTTGATTTTGAATAAGTTCAAATTCAAATTAAGGTTCGTATAATTATATTTGATATAATTGACATTAATTTATTGAAATTAAACGGAATTGGAGAGTTTATAATATTTAAATATTGATTTAAATATTAATTACATGAATAGGATTCATGTTTTAAATTGGTTGTATGATTAATTTAATATTTTATATTAAATTATTTATTTAATAAAAATATTTAATTAATTAAAAATCAAATTAATTTTCAATTTCAATTCAATTTATGAACTTGTATTTTGATGTTTTAGTTTTAATTAATTATAAATTAATTAAATCAAATTTTAGTTAATTTTAGAATTGAATAAAATTTGAAATTGGAAAAACAAAAACTTGGTTTGAGTGGGTTCTTCCCACATTTATACCAAGTAGGAGGTGTTCCTCCCAAATTTACACACAAATCTCCCTTCTTCATCAAATTGCTGCTGGCATTGAGCTGAATTCGAGTGCTTCCATGCACTTTGTGTATAAAAGCTCTAAAATTAAACATTGGAAGGGTGAATTTCTGAGTTCTTTAGAAGCCTGTTGCAGAAATTCGTCTTGACCAAAAACCTACACAAACAGCCTTCACAAATTCACTCTAATTGGAGTCCCACCACTTAAATTCAAGGCTGAAAATAATAGAGATGATCTCTTGGTTGTTCACTGCTGAATTGGATCTGGAATCATATGAAGAGCATATTGAAGTTGGGAGAATTCATCAAGGTATGTTGTTAAGAAACCCTCTTCTTAAATTTATTTTTAAGCATGCTTTTGGAACTAAAATTAAATGTAATTAGAGTGTTTATTGATTTTATTTGCTTCCATTGCATGCTAGTATATCCTATCATACACGATATGATTGAGGCATTCATGTTCTATATATGATGTTTAATTCCGGTAGTCATAACAATTCTTTAGTTCGTGTTTCATTGTTGATTGAAGAATTGGAGTCTAATTGAGGAAACAAGCATTATTATTGAGAAAACGTAGTCTTCAAACTCTCAAAGTGAAACCAAAGATGTTAGAAGTTCATGATCAGAACGCTTCATCTACAAATCAAATAAACGTCAAGAAATTATATTCTATCGGATCCTTGTTAATTACATTCCTATCGGATAGGAAATTCATCTCATTGACAAATGATTTAGATCAAAATCATGTACTAATGAAAAGGAAAGGTTCATATTTCATTCCAAAGAATCTCTGTGTTGTTTGTTGCTTTGATGTATCATTACTTCCGATCAAGTTCAACCTACCTATGGTATGTAAACCATTAGATTGGGGGAGTGTCAAAAAAATATGTAATAAATCATCCCCTCCAAGTATGTATGATCTAGCTGGGGGTTACTTAAGTACCCTAACAGGGAATATATATGATCTTTTCCATCTATTATGTTCTAGTAACATTAATAATTTTTATATGGAAATTGGATGTAAAAAAAGTCTATGTAGATTTCTGAACAAGCTGTAGGGTAAGCCCTTTCAAATCACCAGTAATTTGTTGACTTACCATGAATTTTATGAATTATCTTTCTGAATTCTAGGTTTAAAGTATGACTTACCTGTTATGCATGATTTACTTGAACTGAGTGTTGGAAGTTTGTTTCTAAAGTACTATGCTTGCGAAGGAAAGAGGTTATATTTCATAATTTCATGTGTATAACATATATTGTCACACCCCGTCCCAGACTAATCTCTGAGCCTAGGAAAGGATATGACTGTTGCAGTTATCAACCCTTTTGTTGACACTTACTGCCTAATAAATGTAGCGAAAATCTCTGTTACCAACATGTAACTCATACGCAGCGGATGCCTCTTAGGAAAAATTTACTAAGTTTAAAAAACAAAACATATTTAGAGTGATTACATTACTAGTTTCACAAGTCTCGATGCCGAAAACCTTAGTCCCTATATGAACAACTGTAACATGTGTACAATATTTATAGTAACCACCTAACTGACGGTTACAATATCTTTGTTCTATAGCGGTAGAGCAGATGCAGAGCTATCTCTTGAGAATTTGACCGCTAACTGAGGGAAAGGAAAACATTCGAAAACGAGGTGAGCTAGCTAGCCTAGTGAGTGATTTAAGAAAGAAAACGGATTCTCATGCAAAAGTCTCAATAAAGAGATTAAATTGAAATATAAATTTCTACAGTAACCTTGTACTGCAGTATAAACATTTTCCAAGCATAAAGCATATAAAGTTGTTTTTATCAGAAAACATTAAAACTGTTTTTCAGTTGAGAATAACCCTATTGTGGTTAAATCCCAATGTCAACTGCTGGTCAAGAGAGAACCCTTTCTCTCAATCTCTGACTTTAATTACTACGTGCACGTGGCCATACTAAGTACCCTCATACCCTAGGTACTTTTGCTCAGATACCTTCTCAAAACTTGTCCTTTAGTATCGAGTTGCTCGGGTACCTTCTGAAGTGTCCTTCGGTATCGAGTTGGTCGAATACCTTCTCAAATGTCTTTCGGTTTCGAGTTTCAAGTAAAACTAGTCATAAAATGACTTTCTCTTTAAAGCATGTAAAACATGATGCATAGAAAACATGTCTTTAAAGATACTAACACATGCTTGGTGTATTTAAACACACATAAATAGTTTTTCAATAAAATTTCATACATGGCATACGTTTAAAACATAACTCATGGTTTTGCTTGGAAATTACTTTGTAAAACTAGCTAGCATGAGAATAATCTTTCTTTAAAACATGGTTTCTTTAAAACATTGTAAATATTTAGTCAAATATTTAGTCACTCACCTTTGTCTTTTAGGAACCTCTCTCTCCATAAGTTCCTTAGTTACCTCGGGCTCCCTTTTGAACCCTTAAAATCTTAGCTCAGAACTCCTCGTGGTTTGGTCGGAATCATCAAATCTTCAAGACTGGCCTAAGCTTGCCCGACAGCTTGACCCTTCTTTCTTTCCCTCACTTTCCAGTCCAATTCCTTGGAGCTTTTTCTTCGGTACCCTACCCTAAAAACTAGACTTGTAGAGCTTTCAGGTGGCTTTGGAATCACTCTGAACACACGAGTATGCTAGGAGATATCCTCGTCCTAAGTTGATGTTATTTCCAGACATCACTGTCCGACAGCGTCTCTTCCTCTTGAAACTTTATGACCGACGCATGGTTCTGCTACAACTGCCTGTGTTCTTCCATCAATGCATAGTTTCCTCACAATCAGCCTTCATACACTCTTCTTAATGTCCTTCGAAGAGAATTTGAGTTCTAATATGAAGTCCTTGACCGTATTTATAGGCGTCCAAAATCTCTCTAAGGCCGATACCTCCTACTTGACCACATGTCCAAGTGTATTTTCCCCACACTATCAACGCAACCTTCATGCCATCACAATCTAAGGTGTCCTCCTCTTCCTTAGCCAACACATAATGCTTAAATTTTCATGTCTTCTTGTGCATCCACCTCATTTGCTTAAGGCCTAAGATTTCTTCCCAACAAGCCACATGTCCGGATGACGACCTTAAATGCGTCCATCAATCTCATATGCGCCCATCCAATCTTAATGCTTCCTTTTACCGAAAATGTGTTCATATGCGTCCATCTAAAACAAATGCATTCATATGCATCCATCTATCACAAATCCATCCAATTGGCGCAGCATACCTATGTCCGGACACCACCCCTTGGCGCATGCGTCCTTCTTTCGGTTCGCCATCCTCAACTTGTGGCTTTCTCATCAACGCATCACTTGAGTCAAAACTCAAGGCATCGCATCCTTCGTCACATACCTTCTCTCCTGCATGGCTTACCTTTGGCCTAAGTGCTCAACTAGGATTATGACCAACACTCTTCCAACGCATACTATTAGCCTTGTCCTATGCGCCCACATGCCCTCAGATGTCCAACGAATATAACAGGTCGCATAGTTCACACCATGCGTTCAACGCCAACGCATAGTATTAGCCTTATGTACCGCAAGCCTTAGCAACGCAAGACGTTTCACCATGCGACCACCATAGCTTGTCTCATCGCCTAGCTCATCGTCTAGTACTGCTGCCACATAGCACCATCGCATAGCACACAGTCTACCGCACAGATCTTGCTCATCGTGTAGCGCTAACGCCCATTGTCTGGTGATAACGGGCAGAAATGCACGTTATTACAGTGCAAAGTTATAAAACAATGCAGGATTGCGATGATGAAAATATAAAATATTGTGTCCAAAAGCATTCAGTTCACAACATTGTGATCGCATGCGTCCATCACACTAAAACAACTAACTTATATATTTTTTTGCAGAAAATGGATTGACGCAAGGCAGAAATGCAATCCAAAGAAATTAATGTCTGAGTGCATTAAGAGATTGCGTTGACGTAAGGCTATGCGATCATTTGCGCTCGCGAATATCGGCTCAAGAAGGTTGCCGCATAGAGCCGGTGCATCATGGTAGGCGCATCTGGATTAAAAGCGTAATAAATCATGATGGGATAGAAAGCTAATGACGGTTGATTCCAAATTAAGTTGACAAGCCTTTAACGACCTACTGTAGCAAGTACACTCAATTTTTCGGTGACAAATATTTGGCACATCAGACAGAGAATTAATGCCATCCCATCAATGTAATCATAAGAGAGAAGAAACCTTTCACCCCCAAGCTCTATAAATACAGAAGGCCACCTTCAGTGAAGGAGTTCGCCAGTTTTTAGAGTTCACCATTTAGACGATAGCCTTGTTCTTAGTTTCTTATACTTAGAAGTCGAAGCGAGAGAAGGGAAAAGACGTCGGAAGATTGCCCTGGTTAGCTCGAGAGAGTGCCAAGGAGCGTGGAAAAATAGAGAGAGGCTGAATCTTGCGAGAACAAGAATATCTTTTGAGCAGAGTAGAGAAGAACAATGTAACAGCCTTGGGAAGCAAGAAATTGCTATCAGTCTCTTTATTCTTATTTCGCATGTCATTTTGTAGTTCAATTATATATTTATAAAATTGAACTTGCTTATCTACATCTGTTCACTCTCTATAAAACATGCATAAGTAGCTAAATCTATCGAATGGGTTGAGAAGTACTTAGCTAACATGACCTAAGATCTTCATTGCATACGATCAACTTGTCTTATGTTGTGCCCAACACCCCTTTACAGCTACTCGAGAGAGAGTCTAAAGAAAGAACCTAAGACTTGAGAGAGCTAGGTTAGAATCTAGACTCGAGAGAGCAAGATTAGATCTGCATAAGCAAGAGATAGAGACTTAGAGATAAGCTCTGTTTGTTAACATGCATCGCATGCACCCTAGAGATAGGTTATGGTATTATGCAGTCACCTTGTATGCGTGTGTATCAGTCACCTTATGTGTAAGTCCTATGGACATCATTGCATATATCGCATGCGTTCTAAAACTAGAAGCCGTAGCATGTGCGTTGAAAGATGATTTGTTGTTGTATGTGTGTAGCATGATCGCATAACATGAACACAATCCTAGAAAGTGTTAGCTAAACCCTTTCTCAACCCGTTCCCCCGCATATTCATCACATCTTTCGTAATATTAACTCTTTTCTTAACTCCACAGCATACATTTTACACTGTAAACAACAAACCAACAAACTCTTTCATTTATTGTTACAAGAAAGTGATCTACAAATTACCACTACATATTGTTTTCCTTAGTCCCTAAGTTTGACCCTGGGCTTACCAGGCAACTCCGTAGGGTACTTGGATCTTACTTAGAAACTTGCATGCTCAACGCATTTTTCATCAACGCAATCCCTACCATTATTTCATCACATAAAATAATGCATCACCTAGTGAAGCACGCTATCGTCTAGCGCATATGCCCATCGTCTAGCGCCATCTCCCAACATCATCGCCTAACGCTAATGCCGATCGTGTAGTTCCAATGCCCTATCGTTTAATGCTATCGTCCAGTGCATAGCGCTAACATTTAGTGCGATCCTTCGCCTCGTCTAGCGCCGCACATCTGCTACATGATCGCCTACCGCATCGTTTGGCTTCATGTATTTTCTATACAATCGCCCGACGCCTACCTACACGATTGCATACCCAATCGTGTAGTGTTGCTCATCTGTTACACGATCGTCCAGGGCCCGTTCATTACTACACGATTGTCCCCTGCACCACACCTCCAATGCCCAGCGCTCATGTCCGTGCAACTTGAGGTTGCCGCACGTTTTGCTAACCTCTCAAGACATTGGCTGCTGCATGCGTTTCTCTTGGCCACACTTTGGCTTCCTTCAACGTCCAAATAACCTCTAAAATTAGCGAGGCAAATGCATGGAACAAAACTTAGCCAATTTTCTAGCTTCCAATGCATGGGTTACACTTAGCCGATTTTCCAAGCTTTATTCAAGAGTCAAGCTTTCAAATTCACACCTTTCTTCTAATTTTTCACCTTTTTCTCTACAATTACACATTAATTTCAAGAGGTACACATCCCTACATTTATAGAGAGGATCTGGGGTGTACAAAAGAGGTACATACTTAGTGGATTACGTGTATACGAAAGAGGTTATACATAATTAAATGTATGAAAGAGGTACATACTTAGTAGGTTAGGTGTATACAAAAGAGGTGTATACTTAACTAGGTGTACGAAAAAGGTACACCTTCAGTGGGTTATGTGTATACGAAAGAGGTGTATACGTAACTATGTGTACGAAAGAGGTACACATTAAGTGGGTTATGTGTATACAAAAGAGGTGTATGCATAACCATGCGTATGTAAGAGATTGTGTTTTCTTCGGGATTCACCAGAGGTTGTGGGTCCTATGGGACTTACTAGAGGTAGTGGACATACTCAATTACCTTAGGATAGAAATAAGTTTTTCATGTATATATGTGTTCCATGAGGATTATAATAGTTTATATGTTCCACTAGGGGTAGGCATCTAGAGGACATAGATACCTAGCCTGACCCCAGTAGTGGGTTACTTACTGAGTATTTTATACTCACCCTTTCTCATGTTTATATTTCAGGTAAGGGTAGAGATGCACCGGCGATGGCGCAGCGGAATTCATGATCATGCCACTGGGACTAGTTTTTACACTTTCGCATCATGAAATTTAGAGTCCTTATTTTTCCCTTAATGTTTAGTTTTACTGTTCGAAACTTATTATGAGGGATTGTTTTTTATACTTTTAATAGTATTTACGAATCATGGGTACCCTATTATTGTTTTAACAATTGCATTTAATAAATGGCTTTTGAACTTCTCTTGCTATTTAGCATTTATTTCAACATAACTGAGCGTCGTTTTAAATTCTATGCATGCATTTATTTTACTAACGGCCTAACCTAAGTCCTAGGGGGTCGGGTCATTACACTATATGCCCAAGGAATACGACTTGGTTTAACAAAAAATCACACTTACTAAACTTGGCATATAACTTCTTTTCCCTTAGCATTTGCAACACCATCCTCAGATGTTCCTTGTGCTTTTCTGCACTACTAGAATATACTAGTATATCGTCTATGAAAACTATCACAAACTAATCCAGATAAAGATGAAATATCCTATTCATCATGTTCATAAATACCGCAGGAGCATTCGTCAATCCAAATGGCATTACTAGGAACTCATAATGTCCATTTCTAGTTCTGAAAGCAGTCTTTGGAATGTCTATTCCTTCACCTTCAATTGGTGATAACCTGATCTCAAATCTATCTTAGAAAACACCGTGGCTCCCTTTAACTGATCGAAGAGATCATCTATACGAGGCAATGGGTACTTATTCTTAATGGTCACCTTATTTAATTGTCTATAGTCTATACATAATCTGAGAGTATCGTCTTTCTTCTTGGCAAACAAGACTAGCGCTCCCCATGCCGACTGATAACTTGTAGAAATACAAGTTATTTATACTATTTTATTTAGATATTTCAGCCAAAAGGAAGAAAAGTTGCGTCAATAGTATGGAAATTGGCTAAGAAATGTGAGAATTATAAATTATCGTCAATACACCCACTGACGCCATTGCGATGGTAGAATAGAATGTTTCAAGTCTGTTTTAGAGGAAATCAAGTCACCGCATGCGTTCTTGGTTAAAAAATAAAATGAACAATGCATCTACGTCGCATTGCGCTCATCGATCAATAATGAAGAGATGATCAATGCAATGACGGCGCATGCGACAATCAATCAAGAGCTTTGCAATCAACGCAATTTCAACCGCATGCAGTAATAAAAAACAACACCGCATGCTGGCAAACGATCGAAGATGTAAAGAGAAACGCAATTGCGGAGGATTCAGACGCGTGTACAGCTGTTAGTTGTGCATTTCTGACGGGATTGATTGCATAGCAGAAGGAATATTTACTCCACCATTTTAGGAACTGCCTTAACAATAAAGTGGGGACCACAATGCAAAGAGTCAAAGCTTCGCCTATAAATAGCTTATGCAATTCCATTGATACTTGTATATACTCGAGACAAGAGAATTGTATACTTGTATATACTCAAGACAGGAGAATTGTATACTGATCTGAGAGAGACTGGTCTGAGCGCTTGATCAGAGTAGATCCGGGAAGAATTAAGAGACAAGGCCGAGAGGTGAGTCTCCGAGCAAAGAATCCTTTCAATCCCCGCTGTTGAAGCTCTATACGAAGGTCACTTCTATCAGACGAGCAAGCCTGAGAGGGAAACTCTTCTCTTCATCCATTCCACACATCGCCAAGCAAAACCTCTGTTCAGATCTGTGTCAAGACATTGACACTCTTCTGTATTTGTTTCTATCTCGTTTTCATCATTTGAACTCATCTTCTTTACTCTATCATTCACACCATGTATCAGATGCTTAATCTTAGTATTACTCGTTATGATCATTTCCATTATCATCTCTCTGTCTATTTCCGTTCAACCATGATTCACTTTCTACATGTTGTTTTCTTAATTCCCTGGGTAATTAATAAGAATTAAGCAAGTAAATTAATCTGTGTTAAGAAAATAATTATGTTTAGCTAACGCACGCTAGACGACATCTTCACCTATCAGAGCAGAAGTGAAGATGCCATTTCGCCTATCAAGAGAGGGTTGGAAGAACGCGTTAACTAAAGCGAGAAGTACTTCTAGAAATGGAAGCAACCTTGCGTTCACCACGTTCATCCCTGTTTCACCATAGAGATATGGGAACGTGGCCGATCACCAAGAGGTGTACGCCAAGGGAAAGCGGAACCTTAGTATCATTAACGCAGTTAACAAACTTGCGATGTTTTTACTAATTATTCTTTCTATTTCTGATTCATCCATAAAGACTTGCCATTACATACCACGATCCTTTGTATAACTTCACAGTCAGTCTCGAACTCAGTATCATGTATCATGAATCTTTTATCTTATATCATAATAGTTTAGGACTTTATTTTTATCGCACTTTAATTTTATTATGGCAATTTATGTTTATTGCAATTTTAATTCATGTACAAACCAAATCTTTATTAATAGTAAAAACCAGTCGCATGTATCACAAAAGTAACGCATTAATGAAAACAATCCCTGTGTTCGACCTCGGATTATTCTGACAAACTTGCGTTGGAATTATACTTGGTTTCAGCCCAAGGAAACTTGTGACAATGCATTACTCCATAGCATACTACAAGCATATAGTTAACAACGCATATTTAGAAGTAGTATCGCATAAAGTCTGAATAAGCATAACACAGCATCCACATTCCATCTCCAACTTTGTCACCAAGTTTATGTTTTCAATGCATATACTTGTTCATTTATTCACATTCATATTTGTCCACATGCTTAAAGATATAAAATTATGTCGTCAAGTTTGTGACTTGTAACTCTAAATTTTATCTTATGCTATGTTATTGCTCATGCACATTACACGTTCATTACCAAGTTATCAGTGACACACTAGTCTAATGTACCCCTTATCCAAAAGTTCCTGTAAGTGAACTTTTAACTCCTTCAGTTCTATTGGCGCCATCCTATATGGTGCCTGGGATATAGGTGTTGTACTTGGAACTAACTCAATAGTAAACTCTACTTCCCTATCAGGTGGTATGCCTGGTAACTCTTCAAGGAACACATCTAAGAATTCTTGTACCACAGGTACATCCTCAGGTCTCAGCTTCCTATCCTGTGAAATTGCCACATAGGCTAAATAAGCTTTACATCCCTTACTCAGCAGTTTCCTAGTCTTCACTGCTGATATTAAACTTCCTGGAAGTATTCTTTAACTTCCTATCAGGGTTATCTCTTTTTCACTTGGTTTCCTAAAAAATATTTCTTTCATAAAACAATCCACAGTGGCATAGTGTTTACTTAGGAAATCCATACCTAAGATAACATCAAACTCTAGTAACTCTAGTGGAATCAAGTTAAGCCATAAATTCTAATTCCCAAGAATTGCTTCACAATTCCTGTAATACTCATGTACAACTAGAGTATCTCCTACAGGCGTAAGCACTCTATCTATATGCAATGCACACATGCTAGATATGAATGAGTGTGTAGCACCAGGATCAAATAACGCATAAGCAGACTGATTACATAAATTTATTGTACCAATTACAACATCTGGAGCCTCTTCCACTTCCTGGTGTGTCACAGCTTATACTCTACCTTACTGCTGTTGCTATTAGGGTCGTCCAGCTACCCCTTTCTGCTTAACTGCACTGGATCCCTCACCTCTGTCTCCGGTCGCTCTCGGTTGGTCTACAACCTGGGTAACTCCTCTTTGTTCACCCTGTGCTCCATGACCTAGCTGGGGACAATCTTTCTTGAAGTGCCCCACTTGTCCGCATTGAAAACACATATTTCTGTTGCCATAACATACTCCTGTATGGCACTTACCACAGTTTGCACATAGTGGTCTCCTTCCTATACTAGATACTGACTCGCTAGCACGACCTGGTACCGATCTACCACTCGGTCCAGCTGCAGGTCTTAACCTATTTCGACTCGACCCTATTGGCTCGTGCCTCCAAAACTTCTCATACCTGACTGTCCAGAGAACGGGGGTCTAAAACTCTTACCTTTCGTTTCTCCAGGCATTCTGAACTATTCCGCACCTGGCTGGAGTATATCTACCCTCGCTACACTCTGCTCAACTCTGATAGCGGTCTCCACTAACTGAGTGAAATTCACCCAATTAGCTGTAGAGGTAATGAGTGTATGTATCTTTCTTCTTAGGCCATTCTCAAATCTTTTGCATATCTCTTTCTCTTTCGCAATGATCGGAAGGGCATATTGAGATAACTCTGTAAATCTTTGCTCGTATTCAGCAACCGTCATCGATCCCTGAGTTAGCCTAAGAAACTCTTCCCTCTTTGCTTCTTTTAAAGCACTAGGGTAGTATTTATCCTCAAATATTTGTCTGAACTCAAGCCAAGTCATAGTTTCTGAACTCCTTCTTCTGGCCTCTATCATTTCTCAACCTCTTTCTGCAGCAAGAATGACGCTATCCCGACCTTACAATCCTCAGGTCATCTCATAACATTAAAACATTTCTCAATCAAGTCCAATAAGACCTCAACATCTACTGGATCTGTTGCTCCATCGAACATCGTGGGACCTAAAGCTTTCAGCCTCTCGACGTCGAATTTCTTTTTCGAGTTGGTCTGAATCGACCCAACACTTGTCGTCAATCTCTGGGCGATTCTATCAAATACTCAATCCTCCATCTGGGGATCTACATCTACCCATGGGGTACTCGACTCATTTGTAGAAGTCGTTTCTTGCCCTACTGGGTCTCTAACTCTCTTTCCCTTCGGATCTTGGTCCTGTCTAACTTCAGCGCCTCCGCTTGTAGGTTCAACATTCCTCTCCTCAGTCAGCCTGCCACTTTTCCTCGGCATATTTGCCTAGTTATTAAGTACATATGTCAGGGACTTACTTATAGGACTGAATCTAATGCATGAACTCTCTCTTTCACCCAAAATCTCATGCTTTGATACCAACTTGTATCATCTAACTCTTTAACCTTCCCAGAACTTATGCTTTGATACTAAGCTGGTATAAACTAATTCCTCAACTTTCCTAGGAACTTATGCTCTGATACCAAGCTGTCACACCCCATCCCAGACTACTCTCTGAGCGTAGGAAAGGATATGACTGCAGCAGTTATCAACCTTTTTGTTGAAACTTATTGCCTAATAAATCTAGTGGAAATCTCTGATACCAACATGAAACTCATATGCAGCAGATGCCTCTTAGGCAAAAATTATTATGTTTAAAAAACATAACATATTTAGACTGATTACATTACTAGTTTCGCAAGTCCCGATGCCAAAAACCTTAATCCCTATATGAACAACTGTAACATGTGTACAATATTTACAGTAACCACCTAACCACGGTTACAATATCTTTGTCCTTTAGTGGCTGAGTAGATGCAAAGCTATCTCATGAGGATTTGATCGCTATT
Organism: Benincasa hispida; assembly: GCF_027475165.1. NCBI lineage: Eukaryota > Viridiplantae > Streptophyta > Magnoliopsida > Cucurbitales > Cucurbitaceae > Benincasa > Benincasa hispida. Next base: position 16,683,265 of record NC_143484.1, on the reverse strand, counting down.
TGGGGGAAAGGAAAACATTCGAAAACAGGGTGAGCTTGCTATCCCAGTGAGTGACTTAAGAAAGAAAACTGATTCTCATGCAAAAGTATCAATAAAGAGATTAAACTTAAATATAAATTTCTACAGTAACCTTGTACTGCAGTATAAACATTTTCCAAGCATAAATCATATAGAGCTGTTTTTATCATAAAACATTAAAACTGTTCCTTAGTTGAGAATAACCCTACTGTGGTTAAATCCCACTGTCAACTACTAGTCAAGAGATAACCCTTTTGTTTAATCTCTGACTTTAACTACCTACGTGCACGTGGCCATATTAAGTACTGTCATACCGTAGGTACTTTTGCTTAGATATCTTCTCAAAACTTGCCCTTCAGTATCAAGCTGCTCGGATACCTTCTCAAATGTCTTTCGGTATCGAGTTGGTCAGATACCTTCTCAAATGTCCTTCGGTATCGAGTTTCAAGTAAAACTAGTCATAAAATGACTTTCTCTTTAAAGCATGTAAAGCATAATGCATAGAAAACATGCCTTTAAAGATACTAATGCATGCTTGGTGTATTTAAACACACATAAATAGTTTTTCAATAAACTTTCATACATGGCATGCGTTTAAAATATAACACGTGGTTTTGCTTAGAAATTACTTTGTAAAACTAGCTAGCATGAGAATAATCTTTCTTTAAAACATGGTTTCTTTAAAACATTGTAAATATTTAGTTACTCACCTTGGTCATTTAGGAACCTTTCTCTCCAGAAGTTCCTTGGTTACCTCGGGCTCCCTTTTGAACCCTTAAAATCTTAGCTTATAACTCCTAATGGTTTGGCTGGAATCATCAAATCCTCAAGACTGGCCCAAGCTTACCTGACAGCTTGACCCTTCTGTCTTTTCCTCACTTTTCCGTCTGATTCCTTGGAGCTTCTTCTTCGGCAGCCCTACACTAAAAACTAGACTCGCGGAGCTTTCAGGTGGCTTTGGAATCACCCTAAACGCACGAGTATGCTAGAAGATATCCTCATCCCATGTTGATGCTATTTCCAGACTTCACTGTCCAATAGCGTCTCCTCCTCTTGAAACTTTATGACCGACGTATGGTTCTGCTACCAACGTATGCACTCTTCCATCAACGCATAGTTTCCTCACAATCAGCCTTCATACACTCTTCTTAATGTCCTTGGAAGAGAATTTGAGTTCTGATCTGAAGTCCTTGGCCCTATTTATAGGCGTCCAAAATCTCTCTGAGGCCGACACCTCCTACTTGGCCGCATGTCCAAGTGTCTTTTCCCCACACTATCAATGCAACTTTCATGCCATCACAATCTAAGTTGTCCTCCTCTTCCTTAGCCAACACATAATTGTTAACTTGTAGAAATACAAGTTATTTATGCGGTCTTATTCAGATATTGCGGCCAAAAGAGAGAAAATATGCGTCGATTGTATGAAAATTAGCTAAGAATTACAATGATTATAAATTATCGCAATTACACCCACTAAAACCATTAAGATGGTATAAAAGGATATTTCAAGTCTGTTTTGCAGGAAACCAAGTCACCGCTTGCGATCAAGGCTCAGAGAGAAACTAAACAACGCATCTTTGTCACATTGCGCCCGTCAAATCAATACTGAAGAGATGATCAACACAATAACGGCGCAATGCGACAGTCGATCCAGAGCTGAACTTCAATCGCATGCGATAATAAAAACAACACCGCATGCGGACACACGATCAAAAGATGCAAATGAGCAACGCAAATGCGGAGGATTGTGACACGTGTACAACTAACGGTTGTGCATATTCGACAGACTGATTGCATAACAGAAGGAATATTTATTCCACAATTCTCGAACTTTCCACAACAATAAAGTGGGGACCACAAGTCAGAGAGTCAAAGCCTTCAGCCTATAACTACCCTCAAAGAATTCAATGAAAGATATACTTGATACGAGGGATAATTGATACGAGGATATTGAGAGAGAGCTGATCTGAGTGCTGATCGGAAGAAATCCAGGAAGAGAAAAGACAAGGCCGAGAGGTGAGTCTCAGTGAAATTCTGCCAAATCCCCGTCGAGAAGCTTTGTACTTAGGTCTCTTCTATCGGTTGAGCAAGCCTGAGAGGGAAGCTCATCCTTCCATTCACTCCATCGACACCGGCAAGCGATTCTCCATTCCAGATCTGTGCAATACATTGGCGCTTATTTGTATTTGTTTCTAACTCTCATTCATCAATTGTATTTCATCTTCTTAGTCTCTTCATTCACAACCATGTATCAGATGCTAAATAGTATTATTGAATGTCTTAATCATTTCCATTTCCACTTCTCTGTCTATTTTCGTTCCTCCATAAATCATTTTCTCCATGATGTTTTCTTAATCCCTTGGTGATTAATATGAATTAAACAAGTAACTTAATCTGTGCTAAAGAAATAAAGATGTTTAGCTAAACCGTGCTAGACGGCATCTTCACCTGTGAGAGCAGAAGTGAAGATGCCATTCTGGTCTGTCGAGAGAAGGTTAGAAGAATGCATTAACTAAAGCGAGAAGTACTTCCAGTGATGGAAGCAACCTTGTGTTCACTACGTTTGTCCCTGTTTCACCACAGAGATGTAGGAACGCAGCCGATCACCGAGAGGTGTAAGCCAAGGGAAAAGCGAACCGTACTTATGCCTTTAACGCAATTAAGGAATTTGCGATGTTTGAACTAAGTACATTTTCTCTTTCTGTTTCACACATAAGACTTGCCACTGCATAACACGATCTTTGTATATTCTTCACAGTCAGTCTCCACCTCAGTATCTTGTATCATGAAACTTGTATCTTGTATCATCATAGCTTAGGTGTATTTTATCACACTTTACTTTTACCGCAATTTACTTTATTATCGCCTTTTATCGCTTATCTTTACTTTATCGCATTTTCAATTACCTATACACACAACCTTTTTATAAATTGAAAAACCCCTGGTCGCATATACCACAAATGTAACGCAATAACCTCAAGCAGTCCCTGTGTTCGACCTCGGATCACACCGAGAAACTTGCGGTAGAATTATACTTGGTTCCAATGCAAGGAAACTTGTGACAATGCATAGTATACTACAAGCATCTCATAAATAACGCATATCTAGAAGTAGTATCGCATACAGATAATAAAGTCATCATTCATTCATGCATTGTATGGCGTATGATTAGAATACATTGTATGTCTTTACAAGTTTATGGCAATGCATCTCAAATTCTATGCATGCATCATCGCAATCTTATGCCTTATCAAGTTTATGGCGCCGTTGCTGGGGAACTGGTAACTGGAGCATGGACTTGATCCTTGCTGGAATCATTGTATATTTTATGCCTTATCAATAATGCATAAATTTGCATGTCTTCTTGTGCATCCACCTCATTTGCTTAAGGCCTAAGATTTCTTCCCAACAAGCCACATGTCCGGATGACGACCTTGAATGCGTCCATCTAATCTCATATGTGCCCATCCAATCTTAATGCTCTACCACAAATGCGTTTATATGCATCCATCTACCACAAATGCGTTCATATGCGTCCATCTAACACAAATGCCTCCGTCTAACCTCATTTGCGTCCATCCAATTGGTGCAACATACTTATGTCCGAACACCACCCTCGGCGCATGCGTCTTTTTCTCGGTTAGCTATCATCAACTTGTGGCTTTCTCATCAATGCATCACTTGAGTTAAAACTCAAGGCATCGCATCCTTGGCCGCATACCTTCCTCTCCCACATGGCTTACCTTTGGCCTATGCGCTAAACTAGGATTATGACCAACACTCTTCCAACGCATAGTATTAGCCTTGTCCTATGCGCCCACATGCCTCGGATGTCCAACGCATATAGCAGGTCGTATAGTTCACACCATGCGTTCAATGCCAACGCATAGTATTAGCCTTATGTACCCAAAGCCTTAGCAATACAAGATGTTTCACCATGCGTCCACCATGGCTTGTCTCATCGCCTAGCTTATCATCTAGTACTGTTTCCGTATAGCACCATCGCATAGCACACAGTCTATCGCATAACTCTTGCTCATCGTGTAGCGCTGATGCCCATCGTCTAGCAAAGCACGACTATCGTCTAGCTCACACGCCCATCGCGTAGTTCCATCGCCTAGCATCATTGTCTAATGCAATCCTTCGCCTTGTCTAGCGTTGCACATCTACTACACGATCGCCTACTGTATTGCCTGGCTTCGCACATTTTCTATACTCGTCTGACGCCCACCTACACGATCGCATACCCAATCGTGTAGTGTTGCTCATTTCTTACATGATCGTCTGGCACTCGTTCATTACTACACGATTGTCCCATGCGCGCACCTTCAATGCCCAGCGCCCATGTCTGCGCAACTTGAGGTTGCTACACATTTTGCTAACATCTCAAGACATTGGCTGCCGCATGCGTTTCTCTTGGCCACACTTCAGCTTCCTTCAACGTCTAAATAACCTCTAAAATGAGCGAGGCCAACGCATGGAACAACACTTAGCAAATTTTCTAGCTTCCAACGCATGGGTTACACTTAGCCAATTTTTCCAAGCTTTACCCAAGAGTCAAGCTTTCAAATTCACACTTTTCTTCTAATTTTTCACCTTTTTCTCTACAATTACACATTAATTTCCACATCAACCTACTCACCACACTGGTCTCAGTAGGGAACATACTCAAGTAGAGAAATTAGGGCTCAGGGTTCACATATATGGTTTATCAAATAGTAGTTTTTATCTCATTATGCTTCGTACCCTGATTATGGACTCTCGATATTCAAGTATAGGAGAAGGTAGCCAGGAAATCCAATAAATGAGTATGATATAGGTCTTTGAGATCCACCTTGGCACACACGTAGGCTTTAGGTTGTGTGCATGGGTGTAAAGCCTTTTGGGGGCAGTTTACGTACCTATGAGAGTTGTCGATGCTAATTCTATTAAGATACTCTACACCAGCTAGGGTTATTGATGTTGGGTATATTGAGCTTGCTTTAACTCAACTAAGGTTTTGGGTACAAGTCTTTTAAAATTTTTATGAATGTTGAGAATTTAAGAATGATTTTCTATGTTTCATAGTTTTCTGACATTACCGATTTTATGCCTAAATTAATTTTATGGCATGAGGAATAAGAGAAAACAGGTTTTCTCTTCTTCCTCTACGACAAACGATTGGCTTTTGCTGTTGAACGATTGAATGAGATTTGTAGAAAAGTTTTGTGAGTTCTTGTGAGAGTTTCCTCAATCTACCTCCTCCACCCAAACATTCCCTCTAACCAAAATAGTTAGAGCCCATCACTCCTGGGTTCTCATCCGGAGAATACTGAGGACTCTTTATGGTTGGGTCATTTTTTTGTTCGAGAAAATCTTGAAGAAGGTCTTCAAGAAGTTGTTGTTTCTGTTCGAGGGAGGATTCATGGAGAAAAGATCTTCAAAGGTAATGTATCTTGAACCCCTTTTCTTGAAAAATCATGTTGTAATTTATTTTGAATGCATATCTATTGTATGTTTACTATAAACTTTGTTTTCAATAATTAATGGAATTTGGACGACCCGCTTCCACTCAAGGAACTCTTCAATATGAGTTCCTTCAATTGGTATCAGAGCCAAGTTGTTGGTTTCTGATTCCAAATTTCATTCTTGTATTCATTTCGTTTATAGTACTGGTGGGTTTTATGATATGCATTGCGTTTATGTGATACTCAACGCCTCATTGCTCGACGACTTGGTGTTTGCTACACGATCAGCTACAACGGTTCTTCGTGGAGCGGTTCGAGACGAGCGGTTCAGGACTTGGTTCACTTGTTTCGAACTGGTGGACTTAAAATTTGTGATAGTTAGCCTTAGTTTTTCTAGTTTAGAGAGTTTCTATCCCGATCCATCAACTTTAGTTTAAATATACATGTGATGTATGTTTATATTATATGCCAATAATGTATGTTACATAGTTTTAAAACCCATCATAGGTTATGCATTTATTTTCATGCATCATTTTATATTATAAGTATTATAATATACTAGTATGCATGATTTAAATAACATAAAGAATGCTCATGCATATAATATAAGAGTTATAGTATATGTATGCATGCATTATAGCATATCCATGCATCATTTATATCATAAGTGTTATAATATAAGGTTGAATGTCTGTATGGAATATATGCTATAGATTGATTCATTACTTAGTAATATAAAAGTTATATATTAGTAATGAATGAACATTGCATGAAGCATGACATTACCTTAGGTTAATTTATAAATGTTATAAATTATGTATGTCTTTCATGTAATGATTGATTTTAGTTGTTTCATTTATTTATAATTGTTATAATTAAATTAAATTAGAATTAAAATCAATAATAAAAGGTTGCATGCAAACCTTAGGCTATAATAATTTTTTTAAATTGTTTTAAAATTTTAATGAGATAGACCTAAGATCACATTTCTAATGAGATTAGAAATCTAAGTTTAATCCTTTAGATTGGTTTAATAGGATTAAATTGATTCCTAATAAAAGATTAAATATGTAACAAAGGTACCTATAAGGGACCTTTTTTCTAAGCCTGGTTCTGGCTAGGCTGAGGTACTTAAGTCGATGGAAACGTCACACCCCTACCTGGGAACCTACCTGGAAAGGTGAATTAGATAGATTTGTTATATGCATGCAAGTTTGATGAAAGTCTATTAAAGAGTTTAATGAGACTTGAATCAAAGTTTTTTAATCATCAAAGACAAGAGTTGTTTTTTAGCAAATTCAACAAACACTTAGATAAAATCAGTAGCCAGATTTTTCTAAGTTAATTAACCCTAGGTAGAACTGATAGCGGGAATTTTGGTGTCACTCCCAAACCCTTTGCTATACAAATAAAATTTATAAATCACCGAACAAACCCTTTATACTAACTAGTAGTACAAGTAGCAAGTCCGGGGTCGAACCACAAAGAGCCTAATATGGATTCCTAAAAAGTTGGAACTTGTAGCGGGGTTGTGAAAATTGTTAAACACAAATTTTGGAAACAAAAAGAAGTGCAATGTAATAATTGTGAAAAATATCAATCAAACAAACACTTAGCTTGGGCAATTGTAATTTAATTCATTCTTTAATAATTCTATCATAGACAAAAAAAAATTTGTGTGAGATTAATTGAACTAAAAACTTAGCCTAGTCAATTAGAATCCTAACCAGTAATCCACAAAATCAAGTTAATTAAAAGAAGAGCGAGGATCCTCAACCAATCGGTCAACTAACAAGCTTTAAGCTAAAGGGCAAAACTAAGCCAATTATATGGTTTGCATCATCTAACCGATTAATTATGTAAAAATTGTCTAGGTTAGAAAGTAAATGTTTGTCAATTGGAATCCCAAATTAACACAACAAATTGACTTAACATTTGCTTCTAGGTGATGACTAACTAATGATTACAAATTAGGGGCAGTCAAAGTAGTCAATTAAACATGCATAGTTAATTTGTCAGATTATCTCATACACGAAAATTGAAAATATACTTAAAACAAATCCATTTAGTCAAAATAATACTCACGAAATTACAATACGAGTCTCAAGAATGACATCGGAATGAAATAAATCTAACTAACCCAAGCTAAGTTCTTACCCTTTAGCCACGAAACATGTCGAAAATAAACACGATTGGCAAAGAGGAAGAACTTATTATAAAACCAAAAGCGAATGCAATAAAAATAGAGCGAGAAAAGAGACTAAAATGCCCAAAATTAGGAGTAGAAGGTAGAAGATGGGATGATTACAGCTGAACCCTAAAGGTTCCTCTTATAGGCCAGCCACAGCGTCGCAGCTAGGAAGAGTGTTGCAATGCTCGGCTATGCTACGCGCATTGGGGGGTTCGCGTCAAACTTCGCAATATTGCAACACTCGGAAGGAGCATTGCAACGCTGATGCTTCTGTCTTACAGCGTCAGGCTTCAGCATTGGAGTATGTTGCAACGCTGTCGTCCTACAATTTCCAAAGCGCCGCAACGCTTGGGGGCGGCATTGCGTCCAGACATTTTCCTTGTTTTTTGGTCATTTGATTGATTGAGCTTCTAATTTTGTCATTTTAGCATTTTTTAAGTCTCGAACGCTTGATCCAACAACTTGTACACTTGAGTCCTACAAAATAAGCAATTAAACCAAATTAAGTAGCTAAACAACCCTGAGTTAAGCAGAAGAAAATAGCATATTTCAAGTTCTATCAAACACCCTCAACTTAATTCTTGATCGTCTTCGATCAAGTTCAAACAAGCAATCATGCATGAATAATTACTTTGTCAAATGAGAGTCTCAAGCCTCAACAGTCAACAAGAATCAAATTCACAATCAAATGGGTAATAAAAAATCATTCCATCATTTGATGAACAGTTTGAAAATTCGCTTTAAAAATATTTTTAATGCATGTTCAAGCTCAAAGTTGTTTATTTTGAATCAGAGCGAGCCTAGAATGGCCTTATGAATCTTCCATTTTTTTTTCCGCCTAGACTGGCTTGAAGAATCTTGAATTAGCTTTCCTAAATTCAAAATGGTAATGGCATAACATTAAATTAGTCAAAAATCTATTTACCATCGCCCCCTTCTTTTTTTTTTTTTTACAAAAAAATAAAAAATAAAGAAGGGAAACTTAATCCAGGAAACCGACTTTCGTTTTAGCTTGCCCACACTGGTGTCATGTGAATCATCCAACTATGGGCCTTGCCCACACTGGTGTCATGTGAATCATCCAACTATGGGCCAATTTCCCTTCGAAAGTGCCTAAGCTTACTCATTCATCTAGGATACTTTAGCTCAAATGGAAACCACGGGTGTCATGGGCGCCCCAGGTTAATCATACCCTATGAAGAAGAGGAGTAAACCCCTAAACATGTGTAAATGAAAGAAATATTTTGTTTTATTATTATGTTTTTTTTCTGGCGATAGTAATATCAATTGACTACATCTCAAGCATGCCTTACTAAATTGAACCTTAAAAAGACTAATATGTATCACTAAAGCCTATCGGAGTGACAACAAACTTGTGGTCTCATAATTCAATTATAAGCAAGCATACATGGTCAAGATAGATATGCAAAGGGCTTTGAGATGTAATAAAAAATTTAAGCATACTTTTCAAAAATATAATGAAAATTATGAACTCTTTCATTCGACCTATTCTCATGAAGAAACAATTCCTACGACTATGTCATAAGCTAGTCATCATAAGGAACACAACAGCAAGACAAACAAGCAAGCAAGCATTGTCTGAGCACAACACTCAGGGACCCCAAATAATATCACTAATAAAAAATTTAGCCCATGAATTTGAAAAAAAATGGCCCAAAAATTCAAACAACCCACCCCAAATTTTTAAAATACACATTGTCCCTAATGTGATAAAAAAATAAGGCACGAGGGATCATAATACTTCCCTGAATAATGAGGTGAAGGAAGGATGTAGAGCATTCTGTTCAGCTCCTTTTCTTCCCAAAAATCCTACAAACAAGAATAATAGAAAGAGTTAGGCTCAATAAATGAGAAAAAAAAAGAGAGAAATACTAAATTGAAATCTATCCTAAAAAGAAAGTAAATTTAAATCCGGGCTGCCTCTAGGTAGCGCAAATGTTTATGGTCGGTTTCTCAACTGTGATGGCTCATTTCAGATTTAGACCGATGAGTCCAACCGATAGGCGGTGTCAAAGCAATCCAAAGACTTGCCATCATGGAAGACCTTTAACCTGTGCCCATTAACATTGATGACTTTTCCTATCTCAAGATTAACAATGTCTACTGCACCATAAGGATAAACGCGAGACACACCAAAGGGTCCAATCCACTTGGACTGGAGTTTACCAGGCATAAATTTCAATTGAGAGTTACAAAGGAGTACCTTTTGCCCTAATTGAAACTCCTTGGGTGCAAGCATCTTGTTAAGAAGGTCCTTTGCTCTTTACTTATAAATAAAGAAATTATCAAACTCCTGAAGCTTGTTGACATAAGAGATGTGTAATGTATGATTCAAGTCCATGTCCCCGTTACCAGTTCCCCAGCAATGACGCCATAAACTTGTTGAGACATAAAATGTACAATGATGCAAGCAAGAATAGAATGCGATGATGCCCTAAACTTGATGTGCATAAAATTTATCCTCCTATGCCATACAACGCTTAAGATGCGGTGATTCTAAATAGGCATATGGATTGTGATGAATGATGGATCATACAAGTTCATGTTACCACAAACTCAATGACTTGGAATGGAAATGGAATGTGGATGTTGTGTTATGCTTATTTAGACACACTCTATTTATGTGATACTACTTGTTGGAACCAAGTATAATTCCACTGCAAGTTTCTCGTGTGATTCGAGGTCGAACACAGGGATTGTTTTAGATTAATTGCGTTATATTTGTGATATATGCGACCGAGGGTTTTTCAAATTAATAAAAGTTGTGTGTACAAGTATTTAAAAATGCGATAAAGTAAATTGTGTAGTAAAGTAAAGATAAGCGATAAAAACGCGGTAATAAAGTAAATTGCGATAAAGTATAGTGCGATAAAATAAACCTAAGATATGATGATACAAGATACAGGTTCCATGATACAAGATACTGAGGTTGAGACAGACTGTGAAGAATATACAAAGATCGTGTTATGCGGTGGCAAGGCTTATGTGCGAAGTAGAAAGAGAAAGGATAATGAATATAAACATCGCAAGTTCCTTAATTGCGTTAAAGATATAAGTACGGTTTTGCTTTCCCTTGGCGTACACCTCTCGGTGATCGGTCGCGTTCCCACATCTTTGTGGTGAAACATGGACGAACGTAGTGAATGCAAGGTTGCTTCCATTTTTGGAAGTACTTCTTGCTTTAGTTAACACATTCTTCTAACCTTCTCTCGACAAATCAAAATGGCATCTTCACTTCTGCTCACACAGGTGAAGATGCCATCTAGCATGCTTTAGCTAAACATCTTTATTTCTTTAGCACAGATTAAGTTACTTGTTTAATTCATATTAATCACCAAGGGATTAAGAAAACATTGTGGAGAAAGCGATTAATGGAGGAATGGACATAGATAGAAATGTGGAAATGAGAATGATCATGACAATTAATTATAAAGTCAAGCATCTGATACATGGTTGTGAATGATTTAGACTAAGAAGATGAAGTACAACTGATGAATAAGAGATAGAAATAGATACAGAAGAGTGCCAATGTCTTGACACCGATCTGGATGGAGAGATTGCTTATCGGTGTAGATGGAGTGAACGGAAGGATGAGCTTCCCTCTCAGGCTTGCTCAACCGGTAGAGTTGATCTAGGTACAGAGCTTCACGGCGGGGATTTGGAATGATTTGCCCTGAGACTCACCTCTCGGCCTTACCTATTTTCTTCTTGGATCTTCTCCGATCAACACTGAGACCAGCCTCTCTCTCAATAGCCTTGTATCAATTATCTCCCGAATCAAGTATATCATTCAGTGAATTCTTTGAGGGTATTTATAGATGAAATCTTTGACTCTCTGACTTGTGTGGTCCCCACTTTATTGTTATGGAAATTCCGAAAATGGTGGAATAAATATCCATTCTATTATGCAATCAGTCCGTTGAAAATGCATAACGGTTAGTTGTACACGTGTCAAAATCCTCGGCGATTGCATTGCTCATTTGCATCTTTCGATCGTGCGCCCGCATGTGGTGTTGTTTTTATTACCGCATACGGTTGAGGTTCAGATCTGGATCGATTTTCGCATGCACCGTCATTGCGTTTATCGTCTATTCATTTCTGAATGATGGGCGCAATGCGACGTAGATGCGTTAATCTTTTTCTCTTGAGCCTTGAACACATACGGTGACTTGGTTTCCTGCAAAACAGACTTGAAATATTCTTTTCTACCATCGCAATGATGTTAGTGGGTGTATTTGATGACAATTTATAATTATTGTATTTCTTACCTAATTTTCATACAATTGACGTAACTTTCCTCTCTTTTAACCGCAATATCTAAATAAAGCAGTATAAATAACTTGTATTTCTACAAGTTATCACACCCCCAAATTTAGATATATGCTTGTCCTCAAGCATATCTTCGACTAAGGCAATAAAGCTCAATTCCTATCCTATATTTTTGCGTCAATTGGTTGCTCTGAATGCTCCACTTAGGCACATTATTTGACAACGCAATTTCCTTCTATCCTTGTTAAGTCGTATCAAAGCCCTACTTTATTCTTCTATACTACAAATTTCTGCTACAAATTTCTTTATCAAAACAACTTGATGCATCTGTATGCGGTGGTCAAACTTTGCGTCATTTATTAGAGATTGATGATCATGGTTACACCCTTCGTTTTGATTTGTTCCCATGGGTGTCATGCGGAGTTGTCTCTTGCATTCTTTTATTTTTCTTTTCTTTTTCACATTGTGTTGTTCTTGGAAACCCACCTTCGTTTTGGCTTGCTCCCATGGGTGTCATGTGAACATCCAACTACGAGCAGGTTCCTTTCATAACTTACTCATATTAGGTTGGGATTATTTTGAGTTTTCCCTTGCGCTGACATTGGAGTTTTGTATGAAAATTTATTGAATATTTTTTTTAATTTTTTTTATATAGAAAATGAACGCAGTTTCTTAATGACCGTATAATCTTGATCTTATCTGCTCAGACCTTTCCCACTCCCAAATTTAGAGATGCGCAAGGTCCTCATTGCGTCGTTTGGACAGAATAGACAAACACTTAGAAAAAATTTCAAAAAGAAGGTTTGAGCAGAACTTTGAAGGGTAAAAGGTAAAGTACTGCTAAGCTACGAATTAACTAAGTGTTAGATAGAATTTACAAAGTGTGGAAAATGTTTCTAAGTGAATGCATATTATACATCATGGCAGCACAATGAATAACGCAAAAATAAAAGATCATGAATATTGCAAATATTGACAAAGGATGATAAAGAAAAAGGCATAGGAAAAAAGAGAAAATATGTACTCAATTGTATTGAATATTAACTAAGTATACAAATAATTAAAAATTAACGCAATATAAAAATTTCTGCTTGTATAAAGAATCAAAGAATTTAGATTAACTTAGAAAAATAATGAATGGAATAAAAAAATATAGAATGGACGCATAAAAATGTAAGGATTATTGTTGAGGAGTAGGAGGATCTGGAGGAGAGTTTTGAGGTGGTACTGAAGGAGCTTCTTCAAAACTCAAGTGCTGCTTGAGATGCGGAGGCACCATGGGACCATGAAGATATGCTGTGAGAAAATTAAAGTACTCATGGTTGCGCTCTGTAATCTGTCTTTGGTGCCGATGGACCTGATAAATGTTACGCTGAATATTGATCAACGCCTCCCTTGACGTAGTAGCACTGCACTGTATATCGTCGACTTGCTCCATTATTACAACATCAAATCTTTGGTTGAAAAAGGCTTATTGCTGAGCAAAGAGTTGTTGTTGTTGTTGGGAGAAGAGGGACCTACATGAATAGGACCGACCCACTCACTGTCAGGGATAAGACAGATAAAACCTGCATCCAAGAGTTTAAAGACCTCTTTATAACTACCTCATTCAAGATAGGCATAACATTTATTAATGCACCCAAATCTAGCATGGCCCTATCAATTTTCTTTTTGCCTATCACAAAGGAGAAAAAACATACCTGGATCCTTCTATTTTTTTGGCAAGTTTTTCTATAGGATTGCAGATACAGATTGGCTTACCACCATTCTCTCTTTTTCCTTGGCTTGTCTTTTCCTTGTGTAAAGCTTCTTAAAAAAATTGGCATATTTGGGGATTTTCTTGACGGTATCGAAGAGAGGAATATTTTTCTCAACCCTTCTAAACATCTCCAAAAGCTCCTTGTCTTTGTCTACAATTTCTTCCTTTGTCCTAGCAAGCCTAGATGGGAAAGAGGCTTTAGGTACATATGCAATTAAATGAGGATATGGGTGAGAAGATACTCCCTGTTTATTTTGTGGTGGCAAAACGGTTTGATCTGAGGAAGGAATTTCTGGTTTCTTCAATTCTGGCTCTTTCACTGACTCAACAGGTGGATCCAACTCCTTGCCACTCCTCAATGTGATTGCTCTAACATTCTCTCTCAGCATTGACTCAGGTTGGGATGGAAGTTTTCCAGACTGCCTGTCCAATTTGCTCATTAAGGTGGCTACCTATGGGACTTGGGTCCCCAAATCTTCAATGGATTTCCTTGTATCTTGCTGAAAATGTCGTATATCCTATTGAAATTTAAAACAGTTGTCAGCAAGACTTTTAACAATGTCTTCAAGGGAAATACCTAAACCATACGGAGCTCCATGATTAGGTTGGGCCTGTTCATTCTATCCTCCCCATTTAATGTTTGGGTGGTCTATCCACCCAGGATTGTAGGTTTAACTAAATGGGTCTCGTCATCTTTTTGCCCATTATAATTGTAGCCTCCAACGACATTCACATCAAGAATTGCTTCTTACAGAGCACTTGGCAAACGTCAGCTGAATGGCCAGTTCCATGACATAAGTGGCAAACGGCAGCAGGCTGTCCAATCTCCACTTTCGCCAACTATTTCACAACAGAAACTAAGTCAAAAATTTCTTTCTTAAGTTCACTTACCTCATTGGCCAACTTTACACTCACTGCAACTCTAGTTCCAAACTATTGACAATTTGTTGCCATAGTAGCTATCAAGTTCATTGCCTCAGCCGTGATTTCTTATCTAAGCTCTTCCTGTAGTTGCATCTATGTTGTTTTTGTCCGTCTGCATCAGTCCCTCATAAATGTACTGGATCAAGGGGTTGTCTGAGATCTGATGATGGGGGAACTTGGCATAGGTCTTTTTGAATCGTTCCCAATACTCATGAAGGGTCTCTCCATCGAACTGCATGATGCTATAAATTTCCTTTTTGATGCTAGCAACTCGGGATGTCGGAAAGAATTTCTCCAATAACTGTCTCTTTAGTTCTTCCTAGGACGCGATGCTTCCAAGCGGAAGAATATAGACCCATTCCTTGGCATCTCCTTTCAATGAAAAGAGGAATGCTCTCATATTGATGTGCTTCTGGGCCACCCCATTGGGTTTCATTCCATTGCACACGACATAGAATTCCTTCAAATGTTTGTGCGGATGTTCATCCTGCAGGCCAGAAAAGGCAGGAAGTAAGTGAAATAAGCCAGATTTAAGTTAAAAGATACCTATTGTCTTCGGATAGGCATTGCACAAGGGCTACTGAGTGAAGTCAGGGGTTGCAAGCTTCTTGAGGGTCTTTTCTCATTTGGCCATTACTGGGAAATTTCCAGGGACGACTCCTTCAAATGTGTCTTCAACACGAATCTCGCTGTCAAGAGCAGCTTGCTGTCTCCTTTCTCTCCTGATTCTTTGCTCTTCCCTAGAGATCTTTGAAAAATACAATTGTCGAGAGCCCTTTGGAGTGTGGGTCATGCACCAAAAGAGAAAATTGATTAGCAAGGATAAACACTAAAAGTTTCAAAAATTAAGGATTCCTTCGGCTCCCCGGCAACAGCGCCAAATTTCACAGGGTTGCAACATTCTAAACGAGCGTTGCAACGCTGATGCTTCTATCTTACAGCATCAGGCTTCAGCATTGGAGTGCGTTGCAATGCTGGCATCCTTGTATTTTCGAAGCATCACAACGCTTGGGGGCAGCGTTGCATCCAGACATTTTTCCTTTTTTTTTTTTGGTGATTTGATCGATTTAGCTTCTAATTTTGTCATTCTAGCGTCTTTATGTCCTGAATGCTTGATCCAACCGCTTGTACACTTGAGTCCTACAAAATAAGCAATTAAACCAAATTAAGTAGCTTACCAACCCTGAGTTAAGCAGAAGAAAATAGCACATTTCAAGTGCTATCAAGAACACTCAGTGGGAGGAAAATGGGGTACATGATACTTCGTTTTACCTCTACATGTTTCTCCCTAAAATTTCACACCATGGGTGACCACCTACAGGTAGAATTTGGGTAGGTCAATACCAAGGTGAATGGAGAGAGTGTTTATAGTAAGTGGGAGTGGGATGTGTGACAATATATCCCTCAGTTTCTCTAATTAGGTTGGATAAAATTTCATGCATCGCCTCGAGGCATCGTGGGTATCCCCATAAAGGATGGCAGTATTCCATGACACTTTATTGGATCTCCAGAAATGAATAAGGTTGCTTTAGTCTCTTGTTCCAATCGACTTTTCCCTAAGGCTAGCTCATTGGGGTGTGACTCTAGAACCTAAAATGAAGGGTTAAACTTACACAGAATTGTTAAGGATGTTAACAAATTATGGACAAAACAATGGTGACTATTAGTTACAGTTACAAAGAGTTATTTCTGTCTAATGATTGAGAATGTCTCATTTTAGTGAAGGGGCAGTAGATCACCCTACAGTTACTTTTGTCCTGCCTAACTGAAGCATCATTGCAAAATAGATGTCACTTAGGGTACACTAGACTATTTTGCTAAAACATGATTGGTTTTCTAAAAGTGGTTTAATGCAAGTAGACTAAATTAAGTTTGTTCTTTTTTAGCTATTTAAAATGGCTACCATGACGCTTGTTTACTTGTCGTCGATAAATTAACTGGCGAGAACTAAGCTAGTTGGAAAATACGATAAACACCATTTTAATCATCGATGATCTACGTTTCATCCTGATGGATGAGTGTCCTCCCATTCCACCTCCTACTGCTCCTCGATGACAGGTAAAAATGTACGTTATTATAGGCCTTTTATTTAGAATTATGAGGGCTGCTAAGTAGAATATGCAGTGATAGTACTAAGAATTCATGAGAAAGTGAGCTTGTGTCGGTCAGCAATGAAAACCTCGGCTAACACTCTATTATGCGTTATTTTGCATCCAATTGTCTATTTTTGTATCTAACGCAGGAATCGATCGTTGTGGTGAATCTCGCTAATGTAGAGGCATTGCATACTCGATCGCATACGCTCGATGCATGGATGTTGCGGCCATTAATCGCATGCGTCCATTGCATAGAGGTTGCGACTACAGAGTATAACCATAATAGAGGGATGACCGCAAGGGTGGTGGAATGTGATGATACTCCAAAACCCAAGCATGAACGCATAACTCGGGAGTATCAAAAGGTGATGTTGACATTTCACCTACCACGCCATTGGCAGCAGAGATTCAGAGTAGGTCCATCACGTCATTAGCTGCAGAATTTCAAAGAGGACCATTAATGTTGTCGATGATCAAGCTCTATAAAGAGAAGCCTTAGAGCCTAACTTCAAATCATCCAAGCTTCTGCCTTCGGGTAGATCCTTATGATCCAGACGAAAGCGTAAGAAGATATTTTTTAGAGTTCTTCATTCCTTCAACCATTCCTAGTGATGATCGGAGCCCCGCTGGAGATAGATCTCGAGAGAGACTACTCCACCGCACATCCATGGCACCACCGGTAGCCTTGACACACATCTGATGGAAGCAAGACATTGCCCATCTAGCCCTCCATTTCTCTTCTATCTCTATATTGTATTACATTGTGGCTTAAGAGATTAATACATTTTGTGATTAGTGCATTTATCTACTTCATTCGGTTCCATCTTCATTTTCTTATCATCCTTTACTTTCATTGCAAAGACTAAGTAAGATTGCTAGAGTATCGCATATTTAATCATGCGGTCTTGACATATGAAGCATGTAACAAACCACCGGGAGGTGTGCGTTGCGCGAGTGTTGTGAGAAAATCCTCTTTGTTTAGTCTGAAGCTGTAACAACGCTTATCTATGAGCGGATGCAATGCTTGTCTACAAGCAAAATCAGCAGCAAATAACTGCCCAAGAGGGTAAATAGTTGAACGCATTAAGAAAAGTAAACAGTATTCCTACGAATAGGAATATTCTTATGTCAACCATTTTTATGTGATTACCTTGTCATATGAGCATATCATTCATCATTTAGGCATACTTGGGAGAGTAGTCTAAAAAGCAAATCTAGGCTTAGGAGAGTCAGGTTGGATCGCATAAGCAAGAATAGAGGCTTAGGAATAAGCTCTGTTTGCTATTACACAATGTACGCACCTTATAGATAGGATATGAAAGTATGCGGTCACATCGCATGCGTTCAGAAGTAGGATACGATGGTATGCGGTCATCTCATTTATGTGTGGGAGCACGTGACCAACAATACAGACTTAGACATAAGTCCTCTCGACACTATCGCATATACAATGCATGCATCTTTGTCAAGTGTGTATAGCATAATCGCATAGCTTGCGCTGGCTCGGGTTACCCTTGCGATGAAGCTTATTGATGCAGTGAAGACATACCCGTCATTTTATCTATTTTTCCCATGCATCTTATTACGCCTTAACAGTTGTCGTGTCTCTAACTCTCATAGTTATACTTCCACTGCTTAATCTGTTAGTTAGAAGTAGGAGTAGTGCATAGCCCATAACCTTCAAATTCTTTAACATTTAGCTACAAGTCCCTGAGTTCAACCTTGGATCACCCGAGAAACTTACGATCTAGTTATACTTGGTGAGAGAGCAAGAAAACTTGTGGCAAGAACGCATGGTCATCAAACGCATATTGCATATCCCGTAGTCCAACGCATTACCAGCGACGCATGGAGAACGATCGATGAACGCATATTTATTTACTCCATTTTCCATGCATCACTCCTCAAAATGTTTGGGAAGCATATGAGCATTGGACAAGGGCAAATGAGAAGGCCCGTGCGTATATCTTTGCAAGCCTTAACAAAGTCTTGGCCAAGAAGCATGAGCCCGTGCTCACCGCCTGTGAGATGATGGAGTCCTTGAGGGGAATGTTCAGACAACTTTCTGCACAACTCAGGCACGATGCTCTTAAGTACATCTTCAATGCCCATATACTAGAGGCGGCATCTGTTCGAGAACACGTTCTCAACATGATGATCCACTTCAATGTGGCGGAGATGAACGGGTCAAACATCGATAAGGCCAACCAGGTTAGAATCATACTAGAATTTTTACCTGAATGTTTCCTATACTTCCCTAGAAATTTTGTTTTGAACATGATTGACTACAATCTGACTACCCTGCTCAATGAGCTACAGACTTTCCAATCCTTGTTGAAAAGCAAGAAGAAGAAGGGTGAAGAAAATGTTGCTTCATCTTCCAAAAAGTTCCATAAAGGTTTGACCTCTAGAACTAAGCCTGTACCTTCTTCCTTCGACATCAAAAAGTTAAGGAAGAATAAAGGTGGAACGGGGATGGTTGCTACTAACCCAGGAGTTGCTGCTCCAAGGGGTAGACAACAAGTGAGGGTTGACAAGGGAAAATGTTTCCATTGCAACCAGGATGGATACTGGAAAAGGAATTGCCCCAGGTATTTACCAGAAAAGAAGAAGGCCAAACAAGGTAAATGTGATTTTCTTCTCTTGGAATCTTGTTTAGTGGAGAACGATGATTTTGACTGGATTATTGACTCTGGGGCAACAAACCATGTTTGTTCTTCATTTCAGGGAATTAGTTCCTAGCAGCAATTTGATGTTGGGGAGATGACGATGCGAGTTGGAACCAAGCATGTCGTCTTAACTTTGGCTGTGGAAGGTCTCCGGCAAACTCTACAAAACAAATTTCTCATTCTGAATGATGTATATGTTGTTCCTGATTTAAAAAGGAACTTTCTTTCTGTAAAGTGTCTTTTGGAACATAATTATCAATTATACTTTTCTCATAATAAAATTTTTATTATAAAGAATGGCGTTGATATATGTTCTGTTAATCTTGAAAACAATTTGTATATGCTAAGGTCATTAGCAACAAATGCCCTCCATAACATAGAGATGTTTAAAATTGTTGTAACTCAACATAAGAGACTTAGAATTTCTCCTATGGAAAATGCCCAACTTTGGCACCTAAGACTAGGGCACATTAATCTCAATAGAATTGAGTGGTTGCTGAAGAATGGACCTCTAAGCAAGTTAGAAGAGAATTCTTTACCTGAATGTGAGTCATGCCTTGAACGCAAGATGACTAAAAGGCCTTTTACTGGAAAAGGTCATAGGGCCAAAGAACCTCTAGAGCCAGTGCATTCAGACCTTTGTGGTCTAATGAATGTAAAAGCTAGGGGAGGTTATGAATATTTCATCACTTTCACTGATGATTATTCAAGATATGGGTACGTTTATTTAATGCAACATAAGTCTGAGTCTATTGTAAAGTTCAAAGAATTCAAAGCTGAAGTTGGAATGCATTAAATTGAACGATTAAAACATTTCAATATGATCTAGGTGGAGACTTTATGGATTTAACATTCTAGAACTATATAATAGAACATGGAATTGTTTCCCAACCCTTAGCACCTGGTACACCTAAGTAAAATGGTGTATCAAAGAGGAGAAATTGAACCCTATTGGACATAGTTCGATCTATGATGAGTTATGCTGCCCTACCTGACTTGTTTTGGGGTTATACAATGGAGACTGAAGCGTATATCCTGAATTATGTTCCCTCCAAGAGTATTATGAGAACAATTTTGGAGTTATGGAATGGTCGTAAAGCTAGTTTACGTTATTTCATAATCTGGGGTTGCGCAGCACATGTGCTTGAGGCTCCTAAGAAATTGGAACCACGTTCAAGGTTATGCCTATTTGTGGGCTACTCCAAGGGAACGAGAGATGGTTATTTCTTTGATCCTAAAGAAAACAAAGTATTTGTATCGACAAATGCTACTTTTCTTGAGGAAGACCACATACGGGAGCACAGACCTAGAAGCAAAATTGTGTTGAATGTGATGTTCAAAGAAACTACTGAATCATCAGTAAGGGTTGTTGAAGAACCTAGTACCTCAACAAGAGTTGTTGAAGTACGTTCATCTAGTAGGTCAAATCCACCTCAAGTGTTGAGGGAACCTCCACGTAGTGGGAGGGTTGTGAACCCACCTATTTGCTATATGGATTTAACTGAAATCCTAGCTATGGTAGTTGATGGCGAAGCTGAGGATCCATTGTCGTACAAGAAGGTAATGGAAGATGTTGATAGAGATTAATGGATCAAAGCCATAGATCTCGAAATGGAGTCTATGTACTTCAATTTTGCATGGTATCTTGTGATCAACCTGATGGGGTTAAACCTATAGGTTGTAAATGGATCTACAAGAGGAAACGGGGTGCTGATGGGAAGGTGCAAACCTTCAAGGCTAGACTGGCTACAAAGGGTTATACCCATGTAGAGGGAGTCGACTATGAAGAGACTTTCTCGTCTATTGCCATGCTAAAGTCTATTCGGATCGTCTTATCCATTGCCTCATATTATGACTATGAGATATGGAAAATGGATGTCAAAACTGCTTTTCTGAATGACAATTTTTAGGAGACCACTTATATGCTGCAGCCTGAGGGATTCATAATCCAAGGTCAAGAGAAAAAGGTTTGCAAGCTTAATCGGTCCATTTATGGACTGAAACAAGCATCTCAATCTTGGAACACAAGATTCGATACTGCGATCAAATCTTATGGCTTTGATTAAAACGTTGATGAGCCTTGTGTCTATAAGAAGATCATCAACAGTTCAGTAGTTTATCTAGTGTTGTATATAAATGATATCCTACTCATTGGGAATGATGTAGGTTTACTGACTATAATTAAGAACTGGCTGCGACCCAATTCCAAATGAAAGATTTGGGTGAGGCTCAGTTTGTTCTGGATATTCAGATCATTTGAGATCGAAAGAAAAAAATGCTAGCACTGTCTCAAGCGTCGTATATTGACAAGATACTTGTCAAGTATTCGATGCAGAACTACAAGAAGGGCTTATTGCCCTTTAGGCGCAGAATTACATTGTCTAAAGAATAGTGTCATAAGACACCTCAAGAGGTTGAGGATATGAGACGAATCCCCTATGCATCTGTCGTGGGTAGTTTGATGTTTGCGATTTATGTACTAGACCTGACATCTGATATACAGTGGGGATAGTAAGTAGATATCAATCTAATCTAGGATTAGATCATTGGACAGCCGTTAAGAACATCCTCAAGTATCTACGGAGAACGAGGGACTACATGCTTATGTATGGTTCTAAGGATTTGATCCTTACGGGATACACGGACTTTGATTTTCAAACTAATAAGGATTTTAGGAAATCCACATCAGGATTAGTGTTCACTCTTAACAGAGGGGCAGTAGTATGGCGAAGCACCAAGCAGGGGTGCATCGCAAACTCCACAAGGTCCTCTTGGTAGCTCAAAAGGATTTAGATGAGAATCAATTTTTGGGTTAATTTGAATTGTTCAAATTTAATAAGAGGGATTTAATTGTATATGATATAATTAAATTGTTTCAATTATATGTGATATAACCGTCATAATGTATTTGATACATTATAGTTTAATGGGAGGAAATAAATATTTGAATGAGATTCAAATATATTTTCTATGAATGTGATTCATATTTGTTAAATTTAATATAAATATGATTTATATTAATTGCCATAAACTAGAGAAAAGAAACTATATTTTATATTGTATGTGATACAATATTAAAACTATAAGTTATATGTTATATTTGATAAACATATAACTTAATACAAATATAGAATGATAAGTTAGTTATCATATTTATTTATATTGTTTTATAATTATTTATATTGTTTTATAATTATTTGAATAATAACATCCCCATCTTTTCTCTCCATCCACCTTAGTGGGTGGTTAGTAATTATATGGCAAGAGGAATAAAAGAAAAGAGGTTTTCTATTCTTTTTCTATGACAAACGATTGGCTTTTGTTGTTGAACGATTGAGTGAGATTTGCAGAAAAGTTTTGTGAGTTCTTGTGAGAGTTTTCTCAATCTACCTCCTCCACCCAATCTTTCCCTCTAATCAAAATAGTCAGAGCCCACTACTCCTGGGTTCTCACCCTGAGAATACGAAGGACTCTTTGTTGTTGTGTCTATTTTTTGGTTCGAGAAAATCTTGAAGAAGGTCTTCAAGAAGTTGTTTCTTTTCGAGGGAGGATTCGTGAAGAAAAGGTCTTCAAAGGTAATGTATCTTGAACCCTTTTTCTTGGAAAAGCATGATGTAATTTATTTTGATTGCATATCTATTGTATGTTAACTGTAAACTTTGTTTTCAATAATTAATGGAATTTAGATGATCCGCTTGTCACACCCCCTCCTAAGCCTTAACCCCTAAGATCGGGAAGGGAGCGTGAAGGTAAACCAGTAGTATTCCAAGACAACATTTAAATTTAACATTTTCCCTATTATCTATCAAAGATTTTAACATGTTTACAATAAGCTATCTAACTTTCGTACACATAGTTCAATTTCCTATATTCTTTATTACATGATCCGAGTCGTGCCTTGAGAATTTACCAAGTTATGGTGTGTTGGTGGTTAGTAGACTCCTTCTTGAACGCTCCGCTTTGCTACCTGGGGGAGATATAAGAAAATATTTGGAAGAGTGTGAGCTACTAAGCCCAGTGAGTGGTTCTTTTAGAATAATAATCACTTTGCAAAATATATTTTTGGGAAATCAATCACATAATCTATGCATGATCATATGTACATTCATTCAATTATCATCCTCCAGTTCCATGCTATACTTGGCATGTTCATATCATGGATATATTATCAATCATAACAACATTCTATGGAAACTTTCCTATAACCCACTTTCCCCGCCAATGTGCACATCGACAATTATTTTTCCGCTAGTCATGCTTAGGTACTTGACTATATTTTCCGCCGATCGTCACTGACTATTATTTCCCACCGACCGAGGCCGACTATATTTTCCTGCCAAGCACCTTTTATTAAGCATGCTAACTTATGTAATCTGGGTATAATCTCAGTTTCCATAGCAATTTCACAAACAATATCATGGCAACAACATAACATCATAAGCATGCATTTGGCACTTACATATGCATTTATCCACATATCAACGCATAAAACTAAGTAAACACTCACCATAAGCAAGTTTTCCCACTAAAATCACCTTGAGAATACCTTCCTAAGAATTCCTCCATATCAATGGAAATTCCTCAATTAATATTTGTTATATCAATAAATAATGTCAAACTAGCCAAAATATCATTATATATTGAAAACACCAGCTTACCCTACTCCAATTTAGCCAAAATACCAAAATTAGCCTCTTTAGAGGTTATTTGGTCCAAGATAGGCACTTGAGCATTAGGCAGTAGGCAGAGTGGGCATGCTGCGCCGCACAGGGGCTGGCGCATTTAGGTGTGCACTGCGTTGGGCAAGCGCTGGGCGTGATGCACCTCACGGGGAGGCTGCTGCGTTGGGCTGGCGCACGGGATGCGTCGAGCGATGCGCGTGCAGACAAACGGATGGACGCAATGCTGCGTGCGCACAGGGTGTGGGCTAGCTGTGCGTCCGACTGACTAAGTGCCCCACCAACGTAACCTTGTTTCTTTTGATCTCCAATCAACTTGGCAGCCTAATAACTCAAACGTCACTCTACAAATATGCTCTCAACACATGATTTAGGTGCTGGTATGAATGAATTCCCCTTGCCCAACTCCCCTATTTATAGCCATTTCAAACTCACCCCATGTTGACAACACAACTCCCATTTGTCTCACTTTGGAGTTGCCAACATTCAGTCTACCCAGCCTATCCTTAGCCTAGCCTTGAGTTGTTCTCCTTTCAACTCGCCAACCAAAATCCCTTTTGTTGCATGAAATCTCCTTTAGCCACCTCCTACTAGAATTTCGTGTGATTCTTTTTTTTGCACCTAAATCACCTAAATACCTCACATATTTTTCTACTTAAATTGTTTAAGTCTTATATTCGTATACCCTTGGCATCCTCCCTTGAAGTTTTCCATCAATTAGCCTTACCTTTTATCCTTAACGCATAGTAACTAAACTTTCCTTCATCAAATTCCTACTTAGCTAACGCATGAGTTGGCCATCACCAACACATAGGGTGGCCACTCACCCTCAATGTATGGCTTGCTAGGTGTGCTTGCTCAGCCTACTAAGCATGAACGCATGGTGTGCTTCCTAGGCGCTTGCGCGTTGGCTCGGCCTGGCGCATCGACGCATGGTTGCTCAGCAGCGCATAGGATGGCTCGTTTGCTTGCCCGTTCGACGCATAGGCAGGGCGCTCATCGATGCATGGGCTGCGCGCTCGGCATCGATGCATGGGCTGCACGCTCGGCATACACCATTGACGCATGGGCTGCGTGTTCGATGCATGGCCTGTGCGCTTGGCCTCGACACATGGCCTGTGCACTTGGCCTTAACGCATGGCTGGCACGCCCAACATGCTCACTTCGACGCATGCTTGCTGCCCGTGTCCTCATGTATGCCTTTGCGTTGGTTGTGTGCAACCCTTAGCCATTTTTCAAGTCTTCTAGCTTCCATCCTCCATACCTTCTTGCATCCAACATGTTTTAAGCCCTTCATAGGCATTTGGATTTTGGTCACCTTTTTGGATAATTTTGATGTTTTCCTTCCTTTTGTTCCAATATCCTTACTTAGGATTTTTCTTCTCTATTAAACTTCCCACT
Organism: Benincasa hispida; assembly: GCF_027475165.1. Lineage (NCBI taxonomy): Eukaryota > Viridiplantae > Streptophyta > Magnoliopsida > Cucurbitales > Cucurbitaceae > Benincasa > Benincasa hispida. The sequence continues at coordinate 16,657,791 of NC_143484.1, read as the reverse complement.
TTAGATTTAATGTTAGGTCTTACACCGCTTGCGCTTAAGGATCTCTTCAATATGAGTTCCTTCATGGACTATCCTGATCAACGCATGGTCACCAAGTTTGGACACATGGCTTCCTACTCCAACACATGGTCTCCCTCAAATCTCTAAAATCACTTTCTTTTTCAGTCCTCTTGCAAGGTATGAGAGTTCGATAGAGAGAGATGATCCCTTGGAGGTATTTATAGGCAAACTCCATTAATCCTTGTCACCCCTCAGGCCTCCAACGCATGCCACCTCCTACTCGAGGAAATCCAAGTGTCTCTGTCATGGTAAGACAATGCAGAGCTTATGCCACCTCTTACTTGCATGTGATTTTGAGGTGTCTTCTCCTAGGGGTGTCCAACGCATGGCTTCTTTTGATGTATCGATTTAGCCTTTTGCAAGCTCTTTCATGCATCCACCTCCTCCTTGTCTTGGCCAAGGCTTCACTTGGTTATGCCACGTACCCCTCTTGTGTGTCAATCCATCCTTACTCCACAAGTTTTCCAAGATCAATGCAAGGTAGTATACTTTGGATGCATGGTTGCCTCCCAACCACCTTATATCTGTCCATTAGCTCTATCAATGTCTCCAGATGATGTAATTAACACATGGCCCCCTTATTAGATCATCGAGTTGTCCCTTAACTCATCCCTTAGTCTCAAAATTATGGTATGCGTCCAAGGTATGCGTCCAACATACTTTGTATGGGTTTAGCTAGGATTTTTTAGCCTATTTGGTGTATCTGTTTCTAAAGGGTTTGTCTTATGTTCCCACCTTTCTCCTTATTGGTCCATGATGGAATTCACAAGGTCCTTCATGCGTCCAACCCTAGCATCATGCATCCAAGTTTCTTCCCATGCATCCAACTCTCTCACCTATATGTACATCACCCTATTCTTTAGAGTTTCCTCCATTAGTTGTGTTCTATATTATTCAACACTTAGCCGATTTCTCTCCTTGATTGCCCCATGCATCCACACTATGTTCATAGCATAGTTTGAACACTTAGTCAAATTTTTTACTCCTATTACTATGCCTCGAACACTTAGAACTTTTTCCTTCTTCTAAGGCATAGTTTAAGGACTTAGCCAAACTTTTTCCTTCTAAGGCTTTACCTCTGCGTTCTCCTCTTCCATGTAAGGAATCTTGTGAGGCTTAAGTGTTACAAAAATCTTCAACGATGACATACAACAACGACTTCCATATCAATGATCATTCAGAATTGAAGTTGTAACATTCGGTCATCACCAAAATCAAAAGGCTTCAACAAAAGGATGTAAAGTGGCCAACCCTAAAAAGAACACAACTTTGCTTAAATATGTATAATAAAAAATAGAAAAATAGCTCCATTGAAATTGTGTAGAGAATAAACAAGGAAAGAATCAAAAAATATAAATTTGCAGAATTTTCCAAATAAGGAAAAAATAAATCTATAGAAATGACATCTTCTATGACATCTCCTGTGACATTTGCTATGACAACTTTTGTAACAACACCAGATCATCCACGCAACAAAACACTATCAACCTTAAACAAATATACACCTAATGAAAAAGTCTAACAAACTCCCCCTTGTTGATGTAACATACGATGAGACTTACATGTTTTGAGCTAACTACACATCGAGCACTCTAAAGTTGCAACTCTTCTTCTCACGTGGGGTGGGCAAAAGAGTAACTAGCTTGACATCCCGATTTTCTTCTCTCTTCCAGAATTGGCACAAAAATGGGTGGGCTCACTCGATTCGACTGACTTGTGGACAACAAGAAGGCCACTTTGCAATATTCCTTTTCACTTTTTGACACACGTGAATTTTATTAGTAATGTTTCTGATAAGAACTTTAACATCTTCTTCATATTCACTTCTATCTTCAGATTCTTCATTAGATGAAGTTAGAATTCCAAGGCACATAGTTCTCGAACCTATTTTTAAAACACTTCAAAACTTTGTTAAACTGTTTGGACAACAAAGAGATTAAGTTTGCAAGAGATTCTTCTGACTCAACAGTTCTATCATCAGACTGATCATCTGCAAAAGATTATAAAGCAACGCTTTTTATTTATAAGTGTCACTAACATTGGGAACAACAATATGAGGTGTTGTCCATCTAGTTACCGTTGCTTTCCAAGTCGTGTGATCAATAGACATTATGAAAGTTGTCATTCTAGTCTTCCAATATGAGTAGTTTGTTTCATCCAAAATCGAAGGACATGTGGTAGATCTACCTTATTTGATTTCTTTCATTTGAAGATATTCAGATCGAAATAGTAGAAGTAATGGTGATCTACTCTAAAACCGATTGAAATAAAGGTTATCTAACAACACACGATAGAACTTGTTACACATGATGTTACAAAATTTTTACAAACATCGTAGATAAATGCAAAAAACTAAACACCAAAATAGGACATAGAGTTTAGTAACCTAATTTAGTGTAATACCACCTACATCTAGGTGATAGTGTGCCCATGGAAATATATTTTCACTAATATAAAGTCAAGCAACTACAACAATATACTTATCTGTAAATTGACCACAATTACAATGATACTTGAAAAGCTCAACTTAGAGAACGATGACTTAAAGTCTCTTTAAGGGCAAAACTCCTGCTCAATGAAATTTAGGCTCCCCTAAGTGTGAGATCCCTTCATCTTCAATGTATTTAGGCTACACCTAAATATAATAATATTAGTGAAATATAAATGAGGCTCCTCCTAAGCGTGAGACTCTTTCCTAAACGTAATCTTCCCACCTTCTTGTGAATGCGTCTTGACTTGAAAAGCTTAATCTCTCCCCTAAGTTTGAAAACTTCTTCACGAGTAATAATGTCTTAGGCCCCTCTAAGATAGAGAATTCCTTCTCAACTGTTGAAGTCTTTAACTCCCTCTAAGACTGAGCCAATCTTTTTTTAGCAAAAGCTTCAACTATGAATTATAACAACTTCAAGATCAATGATCATTCAGAATTAAAGTTGTAACATTAGGCCACAACCAAAATCCAAAGGCTTCAACAAAACGATGTAAAGCAGCCAACCATAAAAAGAACATAACTTGCGCTTAATTATGCACAACAAAAAATAGGGAAAAAACTCTATTGAAATTTTGCGAAGAATAAACAAGAATTCAGAAAAATAAATCTGCAGATTTTCCACATAAGTAAAAAAATAAATCTGCAAGAATGACATCTTTTGTGACATTTTCTGTAACAACTTTTGTAATAGCATCATGTCATCCATGCACTACGAAGTATCAATGCTAAACAAATATACAGCTAACACCAAAACTCTAACAAATACTCTCCCTTATTTAGTTTGTAGATTCATGCAATTTGAAGCAATGAAAACCATAGGCCATTTGATTGGATTTGAAAATTAAATTGGTCATTGATCCGACAGTCTGAAATGCTTGATTTTCAAAAAAATAAAAATAAAATAAAAAAATCGTTATCAAATGGGACCTAAATTTTTTGCATAATTAGTTTTAATGAATCAACCCAACATTCATTATGAAATGGGACCTAAATTTTTTGCATAATTAGTTTTAATGAATCAACCCAACATTGATTTCTAGACGACAATATTTGGTTTCAAACCACTATCTATAATTCAATTATCACCCACTTAGTTTCATAAAAAATGGTAAAGGATTGAGTTGAGCCCACTAACTAAAACTCTACAACCTCCACAACCACACCTCTACTAATGCCTCCATCATTGCATATATCCTAATCGAATGTCGAGCCTTGTACTCTATAAATAATTTCATTCTACCACTTCAAATGATAGGTATTATTTTGTGTTACTAACATAAACATCATAATGTACTCAACTCGAAGCCCACTTGTGTCATTTCTCTGGTAGATTAGCTCGAACAATGCAAAGTTGGAAGGAGTGGCTTTATTGAATAAGCACCCCTCCCCCCTCTCTCTCTCAATGGGTAGAGTTGGAAATCTTTGCAGCAGAATATCAAAAGAAAAACAGGGGATGGTAGTAGGGTTGAAAAATAAATCAAGTCGGTATCGGAAACTTGATGCTTTGTTTGATAACGATATTTTTAATGAAAAGACGAAGTACCATCAATAATATTTTTTGTTTTGTTATTTATGAGTAGACAACTTTACTAAAAGAGAGTTAAGAGAGAATCGGAAAAATTGAATGTCATAAAAGATATAGTTGGAGAACAAAAATTATATATATATAAAATAGAAACTTTATGATTAAATACTTCTTTAAAAGGCTTTCTCAGAAAAGAAAAATGTTCTTTAAACGAAAAAAAAAAAAAAAAGAAAAAAAAAGACGAAGACAGAAGAGTTTTATTTGTATTTTATAAATCTAATTTTAAATTGGAAAATTTTGAAAAATGGTTACGGTATTTTTCAAAGATAATAATTATGAAGACTCTTAATAATGAAAGAAAAAAAAAATTGTTTTTAGGATGCAAAATTTAAGAACTTTTGGCCCGTTTGGTAACCATTTTGTTTTTTAGTTTTGTTTTTGAAAATTAAGTCTATGGATACTACTTCTACCTCTAAATTTTTTCTTTGGTTATTTACTTTTCACCAATAGTTTAAAAAACAAGTCAAATTTTGACAACTAGAAAAAGTAACATTCAACCATTATACTTAAGAAAGATATATCATTGAAAGAAATGTGGATGAAATACATATATTTTTCAAATATATTATTTTAAATAGTAAGACTAATGAAAATATTTTTAAATATAACAAAATGTCATTATTTACTAGTGATAGACTACGATAGATATCTATCACTGACACCTATCATAGTCTATCGCTTTTTGCCACTGATAAATAAAGATATTTTGTTATATGTTTAAATAAGTTAGTTTACTTTCTTTTAATTGGAAACGGTATTTGTATAATTATGCATTAAAAACAACATTTTAAAATCAAGTAGACCCCATTTGGTAACTATTATTTCATTTTGATTATTAGTTTTTGAAAATTAAGTCTATTTTCTTATATGTTCTCACAATAATTAGCATCTTTCTTAAGTACAAGAGTATGAATAGTTTGCCAAATTCACAAAACAAAAACATGTTTTACAAAATTACTTTTTTAAGTTTTCAAAATTTGGCTTGTTGTTTGAAAACATGTGTAAAAAGTAGACAACAAAGCAATAAATCTTGAGGTAATATAAGTGTTTGTAGGCTTAATTTTAAAAACAACCATCCAAAAACCAAACGGGACCATAGCTATTGCTAAATTTAAAAAGAGATTTTATCATAACTATGTTTTCTTGTTTACTAACCCATTCATATGACATGAGCTATGTTAGCTTTGTTTATTTCCTTATTACTATTATCTCAAAAGTATACTCACTTCAGAATTAATTCTTAAACAAGGAAACATAAAAAAAGTATAGTCAAACACGTCTAATTTAAGAATTTATTCCCTAAAAATAATAAATCCAAAAGTTATGATACATCTATATTCTGCGAAGTTGATCAGCAAGAATAATTTCAATCCAAACATGACTACTAAACACTTTTAATCTAACACTTTTCTTTTGGAATTTTTTCCTCCTGCAGATAAAAAAATAAAAATAAAAGTAATAATAAATTTAGTAAATTTTAAAACTTAGGACACAGATAGATCGCATATATGGTTTAATATTTTAAAATTTTAAATATTTGAGATAATTAATCTATATATTAAGATATAACATAACTCATGTTTGAAAGTTAAATATCTAAATGTAACTGACAATTAATGTACTAATGAATTATGTATTAGGTTTAGTATCTTGTCCTATATTGTTATATTAATTAATTATTTAATCAATTAAATAAAAATAAAGTACATTTTTATATTAAACATTAATTAAACATTAAAAATCTAAGTATAATTATTTTGAATTAAAAAACTGCTGAAAATATATTTAAATATAGCAAAACGTCACTATGTATTGAACATGTATCAATGTCAGTTAGAGAGAGTGATTGATGTCTATGAGTGCCTATAATTGATAGACATTAATACTTTGCTATCTTTGAAAATAAGTCGGCTCATTTTTCTATAAGTAAAAATAACTAATTTTTTATATCTAAGTAAATAAATTTTAAATTTTAAATAAATATAAACTAATTAGATTATTATTACTGAAGAATAAAATAAAATAAAATATTATTGGTAAATATATTAATTTAAATGTATTAAGTCTAAGTATTTAATATTTTGTTTTAATGATTAATTTACATTAAATTATTAATTAGTTATACTATATTTTAATTGTTCATCTCCATGTACAAAAAATACTATTTATATGGAGGATATTAGAAAATTCATATTAGATAGTAATATTATGAATTTTAAGAAATAAAATTATGTGAATGAAACGAGGTTATTAAATGTGCCCTTATAAATAAATTTAACAAACTAAAATCTAAGAAATCTTAGAATTAAAAAATTGTTCACACACCTTATCACAATATCATGATAACATGGTATCAATGACAAATTTCTATGTCATGAATATTGACATATTTTTATATGTGGGTCGTAGACTATTATTAGTGATAGATTATTAGTTCTATTCATAGCTTCGATGTACATTTTTTTACATCAAATATTAATTAGTGTTACATACATGTTAGTTTTTTGCCATTTCCATGGCTGCATCTAAGTAAGAAATGGACATTTTCTTTAATAGATAAAAGGATTATTTGATCGGCTGAAAATGTAATATCCTAATATGTGGACGACATTTTATAATTTTTGTTTGATGAATTTCTATTGGTGATTGATCAATGGTATACACCAATCAATTATAGACTAATAATATTATTTATAGAATTCTATTTTGTATTATAAATAGTCATCAATATATTAAACTCTAAAAAAATATTGAATAACTAAGGTCTCGTTTCGTAACCATTTTATTTTTTATTTTTTATTTTTGTTTTTTAAAATTAAGTATATGAGCACTACTTCTACTTCCAAACTTCTTACTTGGTTATCCACTTTTCACCCATGGTTTAAAACCCAAGTTAAATTTTGAGAACTCAAAAAAGTAACTTTCAAAAAATTATTTTTGTTTTTGAAATTTGGCTAAAAATTCAACAATTATACCTAAAAAAGATGCAAATGATTGTAAAAAACTGCGTATTAAATTGGCTTAATTTTAGAAAACAAAAACAAAAAACCAAATGATTACCAAATAGAACGTAAATAAACCGAACTCAAAAATATTGATATACCACTATTCTAATTATATACTATCATTAGAGATTGAACTCAATGATGTTTATATATTATAGATAGTCTTCAATTAATCTCCACAAAAATATTATGTAGGTTCATATACATAAATGGAACAAATGTCAAAGTACATGTATTTTGTTATTATTTATATACCACTATTCTCAATTATTATATATTAATATTTTTAATATAAATTTGTTGTTCACATAGTGTATTCTCTTTCGTGAAAATTATTAATACTTTTAACCAATTTCGATACAATGAAACTTCATATTTATCTAATTTTTATTTATTTAATAAATATTTTAAATTATTCTCACTAGATTGTATAAAAAGGGAAAGATATGGGAGATTGACGTGTGTGAGTGAGCTGTCCACTGATTAATTAATACAAGAGAGTTTCTATAAACCATGTCTCTTTGTGGGAAGCTTGTGAGTCAAATAGACATAAACACATCTGCAGAGAAATTCTACAAACTCTTCAAGAAGCAAATCTATCATATTCCCAATGTTACCTCAGTCTTTCAAAATGTGGAAGTTCATGAAGGTGATTGGGACAGCCATGGCCATGGCTCCATCAACTTGAGAATACAATCTCCCCTTCTATTGCCATGCTCCACATCCTGAGACTTATCTCAGTTTGGGAATGTTGAGCCTATCAAGCCAAATCCTTTTGAGGTCTAATTGATTTTCCAATGCATGCCTTCACCTCGTGGTGAAGTTATGCTCAAATCATGCCAAACCCACCCAAAGGATAGGTCCAAATAGAAATGAAGGGATCAAATTTCGTGTAGAAGTGTGTGATTGCCTTGCTTCAATTGTGATCAAGAATTAAACACAAAATTATAACAAAAAAAATTGTTAAACATTCAAAAATTACCGTAAGAAAATCATGAAATTTTCATTAATTTATTTTCTAAATTTATTTAAATTTATTTTCCTTTGAATTAATTGGAGTTACATTTAGCTTATGGTCAAAATTGGCTTATTGTCATTAGATAATGCAATTATTATTAAGAGATGGAAGATTTAAAATCTTTTGGAGGAAACTTTGGAAAAAGATTTGGGATATTGGGTTTCAATATAATTACGGTTTATTAATAAAGTTAATTTTGAATTATAGAGGGAAGAGGGATTTGGAATTAAAGGGGGAAAGAGGAAGAAAAATAATTATATATATATATGAGGGTTAGAGTTTTATTTGAGTAAAAAGAGAGAAAAAAGGGAAATTCATTCCTTCTCTATCGCTCTGTTTGAGTTGTGTCCGAAACCTCCCCCAACTTTCTTCGTTTGGCTTGCGCACAAAAGTGAAGGAAATCATACATGAGGATTTCCACGAGCAGCAGAATAATCGTTCCAAATTCCATTCGAAATTGAACACTAACAATTATAGTCAACAAATGGAAACTAACTGGTCATGCAACAACTAGAAATTACAGCATGCTTTAAGATAATCAAGGGACAGAGTATCATACCTTTGAAGACTCAATCTTCAAACTCCCTCGATCACTCCAATGCATCCAAGACAGCAATACACGAACGCTCGAACACCGACCGCAACACAACACGATCCACAGAAAATGGCACATGAACAACACGAACCCAATGCACAACCTCTGGAACCTCGATATTAATCGAGTTGAGTGAGGACACCATCACAATGGTCATCTTGGTATTCTCGGTGTGAGAATCCAGGATTTGTGGGCTTTGTATGATCTTGGTTAGAGGAAGAGACTAGAGGAACAACAATCGTCTAGACGATTCAGCAAGTGAGAGATGATAGAGTCTATCGTATAGACGATGTGCTCAATCGTGTAGAAGAAGGCAGCCTATTGTATAGACAATGTCCTGCGATCGTTTACCTACAACCAGCTAAGTGAACTACCGTATAGTGACACTCCACGACTGTTTAGTCTCTCTATGAGTTATCTTTTAGTGAAACAATTTCACTTGATAGCATTTCGTGAGTTTATTTTCGAAAGTAGCAACTCTTATAAATTTAGAAAAAAAAAAACTTTTCTCTTTTTATCTCACAGTTACCATAAAACCACCAATAACCTCCCACTCAATTGGTTATTAAAGAAAAAGTGATAATTATCAAATAATTAATATTAACATAAATAAATATGATAACCAACTTACCATATTATATTTATAACCTATAGTTTTAATATTTCATCTCATGAAATATACAAACCATAGTTCTTTTACTATTTTATGGTATTTAATGTAAATCATATTTACATTGATCCTCCACTTGATGTATCTCATACAACACACAATTATATCATATATAATCAAATTTTCTCTTGTCAATTGAAACATTTCAAATCAACCCCAAGAATTGATTCTCAACTTGAATCCATTGAACTACCAATGTGACCTTATGGACCTGTAACTTGAAGCTCCAACGATACGTGAATAACTGACTAAACACTTTAGTCATGGGATCCACCATCCGTTAATTGTCAGACACTCCACTAAAGACCGACAGTTGCATTCTCCTCACTACAAATATATTTTGTGTCCATATCAACTAACCAACAGTGCGATAACCTTTCACAGATCGCTCGTAAGTATAGTTGGGTCAATTTACCATTATGCCCCTGTAGTTAAATCTAACACCTTAAGTACCACTGATCCCTCTAATGAACATAAGTCATAGTCCTACTATGACTTAGTCCACTCTTCCAAAGAGAAGTCGTGGCCACTATGTTCAAGACCTGGAATCAACCCTTAAGCGAGCAATCTATCTACTTACCCCTGCTTCAAAGAATGAGCGAATTCCATCTTGTGTAACTGAGTTCCCAGCTCTAAAATCAGACAAATCCTTAAAAGGTAGGCATGTTGAGTTGGAAATTTGGCCACTCTCACCCATACTAATCAAAGAACCACCCTCAAAGGCAAGAGTTCCCAAAACATTCAGGATTAACGTCATGTCATCTATGTTTGTTTAAGTGAGATGTAAGTCTCAAGTATCAACGATGTTATACAAAGAGGCTATTCATCTCATGGTCCGGTCTTATACAAACTCTTTTTATAGGACACCCTTGCTCGTATATCTCTATATGAATGGTCAGGATCAACCATATGTAGTAGTTCACAACACTTGCAAACCTCTACAAAGGAACATGGGTTGTGGTGGAACATGGGTGGGAAGCTTTCTATCACTGTCCATCCACCGTAATTCCATCGGTAGTGAGGGCCTTCTACAATGGCCAGCTCCATGACACCGAAGATGCGGTGATCATCAAAGGGAGGGTAGTGTCGTTCAACGTAAAGGACATCAATCAACTCTACCAGCTGAAGAATTTCCCGGAAGCACCGGGTAACAAGCTCATTGATGATCCAACAGAAGAAGACATGGAGGATGCGCTAAACGTATTAACACAACCGGGCACCAAGTGGACAGTGTCCCTGACAGGCATAAGAACTGTCACCTCCAACTGGCTACCACCAGAAGTGCGCATGTGGGTTTATTTGGTGAAGAGACGACTCATCCCAACATCGCATGACAAAACCATTTCAAGGGATCGAGTTATGGCTGCATATTGCATAACACACGACATTTCGATTGATGTGGGCCAACTTCTTGCGAAGAAAATCTGAGGTTTTCTTGGTCGTGTGAGAGCTCAGTACTTCTTCCCATGGACAATTTCTAGCCTATGCCTATCTGTGGGCGTGGGTATTGAAGAAGAACCCATGCCAGAAGTTCACAACATCATCAACACGAAGATCCTGAGAATGCTGCTCAAGGATTTGCCGCATTGCCCCGAGCTTCCATCGAAATGGCCCCTCATTGATTTAAATGCGTCGCAACCACTAGGACCCAAGAATCAGTGCCATAATGACAAAGGGAAGGAAATCGTCCAAGGAAGTTCACCGTAGAAGCAAACCAAATTACCCTTGGACCATTTACCCTTAGTCATTTGTCCAATAAGCCCTACAAATGAACCCCTTTCCCCTCTTCCCGAAAATTCACACATCTCCTCCTTGCCCCCGACTCTAAACCCGTGTTACGCTAAAAATGTATCTTATGCTATGTAACGCGTATTCACACTACTCATGGATGAATATAATGAAAGTTCATGTCCCTGGCAACGACGCCATAAACTTGGTGATGTGAAATTGATCATGTGTCTTTAAAGCATATGGACAATGATGAATATGAATTATACAAGCTCACATTGCCATAAACTTGGTGACGTAAAGATGGAAATGGAATGTGGATGTTGTGTTATGCTTATGCACACTTTATGCGATACTACTTCTAGCTATATGCGTTGTTAACTATATACTTGTAGTATGCTATGGAGTAATGCATTGTCACAAGTTTCCTTGCGTTGAACCAAGCATAATTCCAACACAAGTTTCTCAGAGTAATCCGAGGTCGAACACAGGGATTGTTTTCATTAATGTGTTACTTTTGTGATACATGCGACCAGTTTTTACAACTAATAAAGATTGTGTGCTTGTATAGGAAAGTAAATTGTGGTAAAGTAAAATTGTGCAAATAAACTAAAGTTGCGTTAATAAAATAAATTGCGATGAAAATAAACCTAAGCTAATGTGATACAAGATACAAGATACATGATATACATGATACTGAGTTCGAGACTGAATGTGAAGTTTATACAAAGGATTGAGGTATGCAATGGCAAGTCTTTATGGATGAATCAGAACTAGAATGGATAACTAGTAAAAACATTGCAAGTTTATTAATTACGTTAAAGATGTAACTAAGGTTTCGCTTTTCCCTTGGCATACACCTCTTGGTGATCGGCTGCGTTCCCATATCTATATGGTGAAACAGGGATGAACATGGTGAATGCAATGTTGCTTCCATCTCTAAAAGTACTTATTGCTTTAGTTAATGCATTCTTCCAACCCCCTCTCGATAGGCGGAATGGCATCTTCACTTCTGCTCTCACAGGTGAAGATGTCGTCTAGCATGCCTTGACTAAACTTAATTATTTCTTTAACCCAATTAATTTACTTGTTTAATTCTTGCTAATTACACATGTGATTAAGAAAACGTCATGGAGAAAATAAATTATGGGTGAACGGAAATAGACAGAGAAATGATAATGGAAATGATCATAACATTTAATACTAAGATTAAGCATCTGATACATGGTTTGAATGATAGAGATTAAGAAGATGAGTACGAGTGATGATAAAGAGATAGAAACAAATACAAAAGAGTGTCAACGTCTTGACACAGATTTGAACGGAGGTTTTACTTGCAAGCGTGTGGAATGGATGAACAGAAGAGCTTCCCTCTCAGGCTTGCTCGTCTGGTAGAGATGACCTTTGTACAGACCTTCGACGGCGGGGATCAGAAGGATTCTTTTCCTGGAGACTCATCTCTCGGCCTTGTTTATTTCTTGTTTATGTTGAATGTATCTATACTTTATGCAAAACTTCATTTCAAATGCCTAAGCCAACTTGATCAATTGGTAAAAACATCCTTAGCTTAGATTATTCGAAAGAGTAAATAAGCCAGCATCAAGTAGAACGCCTAGTACATCTAGAGATAGACTTACTGGTGTTTATTGCATTCTGTGTTCGACGCATGCATCCTAGAGATAGGTTTTGTATGTTATTCACATTGAGACATGTCAAATAAGAGTCTAATGCATAAACAAAGATAAGCAAGCCATCTCATCCACATCACATTCTGGTTCGTGTATATTCAACTTAGATCGACGCATACCACTTACATTAAAATCCATTTTCACATGATCCATCATTCACTATTCAACTCTTTTGTATCTTCTTGCACAAGCACAACACCTTAGTGTAAATAACACATTTCTTCATATATTTTAGGAAACCCCTACAACAGCTACAATGCAAGGTCTGCGTTAGCTTAACCTGAATCCTTGAGTTCGACCCTGGACTTACCAGGAACCTACATTGGATTTATACTTGGGTCTGATTTAGGAAAACTTGAACGTCAATAGTGGAGTGTCGTGCGTTCTGTTGCACATCTATAACGCACCAACGCGTTACAAATACATAAACGCATCAAAGCATCAACGCATCATTCATACTTAGAACTTATTTTTCCAATTTATTTTATACAATACACTCCGACGAATCACGATAGCAACGAAGAAGATTTTGGCGCCATTGCGGGTGATTCAGAAACAAAACTAACCAAAAATTTCGTTTGTATCTTTTGTAGGAACACTTCAGTCGAGGGAGTATTACGAGCTAAGCCTAAGCTTGTGAACATTTATGAGCAGGGAGAGCACTCCCGAACTTATATACGACCTCGAGATTGAAAGGACCTTTCGACGTAGAAATCGATCTAATCGTCGTTGAAGGTTGAAGCAGCAACTTCTCAGACAACAGAATAGGCAAAAAGCAATGGCGGACAACCAGGCAAATCAGAACTTAGCTCAACAACTAGCTCATGCTGTGCAAAATCCGATCCTAATGGTGAATAGTAGCACGTGTCCCATGAGGGAATACATCCCTTGTATTGTATGATTTCTCTCCAGGAATTATATACCCAACGCTAGTGGGACGAGGTTCGAGATGAAATCTATAATGCTTCAAATGCTCTAGATTGCTCGACAATTTGGGGGTGGTCGTGGAGAATGTCCTCACGCCCAGATGAAGCATTTCCTAGAAACGTGTAACTCATTTGTGATTCCTAGAATCACCCCATAAGCGATCAGGCTATCTCTATTCTCCTATTCTTTGCGTGATGACGCAAAGCAATGGGTAAGCTCACTGGATCCTGGTGAAATCACTACCTGTGTGAAGTTGGTGGAGAAATTTATGCAAAAATACTTCACACCTACCACCAATGTGAGGAGGCGTCGAGAGATTATGAACTTTGAACAAGAAGAAGCTGAAACCTTAAGTGCCGCATGGGAGCATTTTAAGGGATTGGTCAAAAATTGCCAGAATCATGGACTACAACTAACAATCCAGATGGAGTCTTTTTATGGTGGATTGAACAAAGCATCACAGCTGCAGCTGGTGGAATTATGGATAAATATTACACTAAAGCTAAAGAGATATTAGACAGCATTACTAAGCACAACATGGAATGGGTGGACGATTCGTATGACGCAAGAGCTGATAGGAAGAAGAGATCTCAGAATGTTAATTCTATCGATTCCAATGCAATAGCCACACTATCTGCACAAGTGGCTACGATGACCAACCTTCTCCAGAACATATCGCTAGGGAACGCATCAAAACAGCAGAAGGTGAATCAGGTAGAGGCATTTGGGCAGCCCATGGTTAGCTGTGTGGGCTGTGGAGATCCTCATCCTATGTTGATTGCCCACAAAACCCACAATCAATATGCTTAATTAAAAACAACCCATTTTTAAATACCTATCATCTCGGATGGAGGAACCATCCAAATTTTTCTTGGATAGGAAACCAACAAGAGCACCACCCAAGGGCGAACCAACAACAAAGGCAAGGATCGCCGACTGCATTCCAACCAACGCATCAGCCACACCAACAGCCCTTTAATAGAGGAGGACAGGCGTCGAGCTCAGGATCTTCGCTTGAGAACCTATTAAAGTACATCGCCCAGAATGACGCATTACTGAAAAGCCAGGCGTCATCTATCAGAAACCTAGAGATACAGGTAGGGCAGATAGCAAGCTTGTTGAAGAATAGGTAGCCTGGAATTTTTCCTAGCAACACTGAAACTCCTGGGAACAACAATGGACAGGAGCAATGTCACGTGGTGACATTGCGAAGTGGCAAAACTCTTGAAGAAAGAAGATAAATGCAAGAAACAACAGTCCTTCAAAAGAACGCAACACACGTTCAATGGCATTATAAGATCAAGAAGAAAGAACGCCTGAGACAACAAGCCATTCAGAGCCATGCGGGAAAACCTACGGTGCCGCTGAACGATCCATTCCCTAGATGCTTGATGAAGAGGAATGATGAACAAAAATTTATGTGTTTTCTTAAACTCCTAAGGCAACTGCATATCAATATTCCACTTATAGAGGCCTTGGATCAAATGCCAAAATATGTCAAATTTTTTAAGGACATTTTGACAAAGAAAAGGAGAGTCAGCGATACGGAGGTAATTACGCTAACGCAGGAATGCAATGCATTAGTAAGCAACAGTCTAACCAAGAAACAGAAGGACCCTGGGAGCTTCACAGTTCCGTGCTTGATAAGAGGGTTGGATGTGGAACATGCGTTGTGCAATTTGGGAGCAAGCATTAATCTCATGCCACTCTCAATCTTTAAGAAACTGGGAATTAGTGAAGCACAACACACGTCTATTACTCTTCAACTTGCTGACAGAACAATCAAGTACCTTGAAGGAAAGATTGAAGACGTTCTGGTAAAAGTTGACAACTTCATATTCCCAGTAGATTTTATCATCTTAGACTATGAAGTGGATAAGGAGATACCAATTATTCTTGGACACCTCTTTCTAACTGCTGGGAAAGTTTTAATAAACGTGCAT
Organism: Benincasa hispida; assembly: GCF_027475165.1. Classification (NCBI taxonomy): domain Eukaryota; kingdom Viridiplantae; phylum Streptophyta; class Magnoliopsida; order Cucurbitales; family Cucurbitaceae; genus Benincasa; species Benincasa hispida. The sequence continues at coordinate 16,642,081 of NC_143484.1, read as the reverse complement.
AAAAGAGAATTGACTATGCGCGTAGACAATCAAGAGGTGAAGTTTAATGTGTTAAATGCATTAAAATTCCCAGACAGTGAAGAATGTCAACTGAACAGTATAGAGTTGCCTGTAGAAGAAGTGACCCAAGTGTGCGAGGTCCTCACGTTAGAGGAAAGCATGAAAGAACCTGAGCCACTAAGTTTGAGTGAGCAGCAGATGAAACCAACACGTCCATCACTAGAGGAACCACTAGAACTTGAGTCTCATGGACGATTTTTCAGTCTTTGGAGACTCATTCAAATCATGCTTAGATGATTTAGAGGTCATCCTTGATCAATGCGAGGAAACATACCTTGTGCTGAATTGGGAAAAATGTAACTTCATGGTGACTAAAGGAATTGTCTTAGGCCACAAAGTATCTAAAGCTGGGTTGGAAGTTGATGAAGCCAAGATAGATGTCATAGCTAAACTTCCACCACCATCAAATGTTAAAGCTCTACGAAGTCTTCTAGGACATGTTGGCTTTTATCGAAGGTTCATTAGAGGATTTTCTCAAATTATGCGACCTCTGAGCACATTGCTAGAACCAAACCAGCCTTACGATTTCAATGACGACTGCTGTGACGCATTTGAAACATTGAAACATGCGCTGACTACAGCTCCGGTACTAATAGCACCGAATTGGACGCAACGTTTTATTCTCATGTGCGATGCAAGTGATTTTGCAGTAGGTACCATGCTGGGGCAGAAGAAAGGAAATTTGATACATCCCATCTCTTACGCATCCAAAACACTTAATGACTCTCAGGAACACTACACAACCACGGAAAAAGAAATGTTGGTTGTAGTGTTTGGCATCGAGAAGTTTAGATCTTATTTAGTTGATGCATCAGCCACAATCTATACAGATCACTCAGCCATAAACAGATAATGTCTCCACAACTTTAGAGCTAACACAACTGTTGCTAACTCCAAATCATGTGTAGGGTAGTTACATTCATACTTCTTTAACTGTCAAGAAGCATAAGCTACTACCTTTCCCTCCTGCATCAGCACACATCCTAACCCTTGTCAGGATGCATCACAATAAACCTCAAACTTTTTACCTGGTGTAGGTAGAGTTAACTTGTGCTAACATTAACCTCTATTTCAATACTTGAAAACTATGCTCGCATTCTGGCGACCATTTAAACTTCGCATCTTTTCTGGTCAGGTTTGTTAATGGTAGAGCTATCTTAGAAAAACCCTCCACGAATCTCCTATAATAACCAGCTAAGCCTAGAAAACTACATACTTCGGTTATATTCAGGGGTCGTTCCCAGTCGACTATTGCTTCTATCTTTTGGGAATCAACGCTACCTCCGTTAGTTGAAACTATATGCCCAAGGAATACGACTTGATTTAACCAAAAATCACACTTACTAAATTTGGCATATAACTTCTTTTCCCTTAGAATCTGTAACACCATCCTCAGATGTTCTTTGTGCTTCTTTGCACTACTAGAATACATTAGTATATCATCTATGAAAACTATCACAAATAATGATGAAATATCCTATTCATCAAGTCCATAAATACGCAGGAGCATTTGTCAATCCAAACGGCATTACTAGGAACTCGTAATGTCCATACCTAGTTCTGAATGCAGTCTTTGGAACATCAGTGTCTTCCACCTTCAACTGGTGATAACCCGATCTCAAATCTATCTTAGAAAACACCGTGGCTCCCTTTAACTGATCGAAGAGATCATCTATACGAGGTAATGGGTACTTATTCTTAATGGTCACCTTATTCAACTGTCTATAGTCTATGCATAATCTAAGAGTACCGTCTTTCTTCTTAACAAACAAGACTAGCGCTCCCCAAGACGACACACTGGGTTTAATGTACCCCTTATCCACAAGTTTCTCTAACTGAACTTTTAACTCCTTCAGTTCCATTGGTGCCATCCTATATGGTGCCTGGGATATAGGTGTTGTACTCAGAACTAACTCAATAGTAAACTCTATTTCCCTGTCAGGTGGTAAGCCTGGTAACTCTTCAGGGAATACATCTAAGAATTCTTGTACCATAGGTACATCTTTAGGTTTCAGTTTCTTATCCTATGAAACTACTACATAGGCTAAATAGGCTTCACATCCTTTACTCAACAATTTCCTATCCTTCACTGCTGATATTAAACTTCATGGAAATATTCTTTTACTTCCCACCAGGGCTATTTCTTTTTCACCTTGTTTCCTAAACACTATTTTTCTCTTAAAACAATCCATAGTGGCATAGTGTTTACTTAGGAAATCCATACCTAGGATAACATCAAACTCTAGTAATTCTAATGGAATCAAGTCAACCCAAAAACTCTTATTTCCAAGAATTACTTCACAATTCCTGTAATACTCATGTACAACTAGAGTATCTCCTACAGGCGTAGAGATAAACAAATTCTCATTCATATTCTCAGGCATTCTATCTATATGTAATGCACACATGCTAGATATGAATGAGTGCGTAGCACCAGGATCAAATAATGCATAAGCGGATTGATTACATAAATTTATCATACTAGTTACGACATCTGGAGCCTCTTCTTCTTCCTGGTGTGTCATAGCTTATACCCTACCCTTCTGCTGCTGCTGTTGGGGTCGTCCAGCTACCCCTTTTTGCTTAGCTATACCGGATCCCTCACCTCTAGTTTCGGTCGCTCTAGGTTGGTTTACAGTATGTGTAACTCCTCTTTGCTCACTCTGTGCTCCATGACCTAGCTGAGGACAATCTCTCTTGAAATGCCCAGCTTGTCCGCACTGGAAGCACACATTCCTATTACCATAACATACTCCTATATGAGGCCTACCACAGTTTACACAAAGTGGTTTCCTCCCTGTACTAGCTACTGACTCGCTAGCACGACCTGATACTGATCTACCACTCGGTCCAACTGCAGGTCTTGACCTTTTTCGACCTGGACTTTGCTCGCTCATGCCTCCAAAACTCTTTATACCCGACTGTCCAGAGAATAGGGGTCTAAATCTCTTATTTCTCATTTTTTCAGGCATTCTAAACTGTCCATCACCTGGCTGGAGTACATCTTCCCTTGCTACACTCTGCGCTACTCGAATAACGATCTCAATTGGATGTAGAGGTAACAAGTGTACGTATCTTCCTTCTTAGGCCATTTTCAAATCTTCTACACCTCTCCTTCTCTTCCACGACGTGACATTGTGCTTGGAACGGCGCGACGCCGTTCTTCGTTCCAGTCCAAATTTTGAATATTGATTGTCGTTAGATATATAGTAAATCTTTGTTCATACTCAGCAACCATCGTAACTCCCTGAGTTAGCCTAAGGAATTCCTCTCTCTTTTCTTCTTTAAAAGAACTAGGGTAGTATTTATCCTCAAATACTTGTCTGAACTCAGACTAAGTCATAGTTTTCGAACTATTCCTTCTGACTTCTATCACTTTCCACCACTTCTCAACCTTTTTTTATAGCAAGAATGCCGCTAACTCGACCTTATGGTCCTCAGGGCTTTCAGCCTCTCGACGCCAAATTTATTTTCTAGATCGTTCTGAATTGATCCTACACTCGCCGCCAATCTTTGAGTGATTCTATCGAATACTCGATTCTCCATCTGGGGCTCTACATCTACCCTTGGTGTACTCGACTCATTTGTAGAAGTTGCTTCCTACTTTACTGAGTCCTAACTCTTTTCCCCTTCGGATCTAGATCCCGTCTAACTTCAAAACCTCCGCTAGTAGGGTCAACATTCCTCTCCTCAGTCTTCTTGCTTCGTTTGCCACTTCTCCTCAGCATCTTTACTTAATTATTAGGTACACATGTTAGAGACTTATCTATGGGACTTAATCTAATTCATGAACTCTCTCTTTCACCCAATACCTTATGCTTTAATACTAAACTAACGCAAACCTTTCCCAAGTTTACGTATACCTTTGCTCTGATACAAAGTTGTCACACCCCGCCCCAGACCACCCTCTTAGCCTAGAGAAGGGCGTGACTGCAGCAGTTATCAACCCTTTGGTTCACACCTACTGCCTAATAACTCTTGCGGAATAACTCTAATACCAAAATATAACTTATATACAGTGGAATGTCTTTAGGCCAAAAATTTATTAATTTAGAAACATAACATATTTAGAGTCATTACAACACTAGACTTACAAGTCCCAAAACCCAAAAACCCTAGTCCTTATATGAACAACAGTAACATGTGTACAATATTAACAGAAACCACCTAAACAGACGGGTTACAAATCTCTTTGTCCTTTAGTGGTGGAGTAGATGAAGAGCTATTTTCATAGGATTTGACCGCTACCTGGGGGGGGAAGGAAAACATTTGAAAACGGGGTGAGTTTGCGCCTAGTGAGTGACTTAAGAAAGATAATTGGTTCTCATGCAAAATCTCAATAAAAAGTTTAACTGAAATATAAGCTTCTATAGTACTTGTACTGCAGTATAAACATTTTCCAAGCATGAAACATATAAATCTATTTTAATCATAAAACAGTAATACTGTTTCTTAGTTGAAGATGACCCTAACAATCCCAACACCAACTACTAGTCAAGAGAGAACCCTTTTGTTCAATCTCTGATTCTACCTACGTGCACGTGGCCATACTAAGTACTGTCATACCTTAGGTACTTCTGTTTAGATACATTCTCAAACGTCCTTAAGTATCTGGTTGGTTTGGTACCTTCTCAAACGTCGTTCAGTACCAATAGATACCTTCTCAAAGTCTTTTGGTATCTAGTTGGGTGGATACCTTCTCAAATGTCTTTCGGTATCGTGTTTTAAGTAAAACTAGTCATAAATGACTTTCTCTCTTTAAAGCATGTAAAGTATAACACATATTAAAACATGGCTTTAAAGGTACTATGTAACGACCCGACCCCCTGCGACTTAGGTAAGGCCGTTACTAAAATAAATGCATGCACAGAATTTAAAACGACGCTCAGTTATTTGAAATAAATGCTAATTAAACAAGAGAAGTTCAAAAGACATTTATTAAATGCAATTGTTAAAACAAATAATAGGGTACCCAAAATTCTTAAAGACTAACAAAAGTATATAAAAGAAATAATCTTTAGTAATAAATTTTAAACAGTAAAACTAAATATTAAGAGGAAAGTAAGGACTCAAATTTCAAGGTGCGGAGGCGAAAAAATCTAGTCCCAGTGACACGATCACGAATTTCGCTGTGCCATCGCCGGTGCATCTTTACCTTTTCCTGAAATATCATTATAAGAAAGGATGAGTATGAAATACTCAGTAAGTAACCCCACCACAGGGGTCAGGCTAGGCATATAGATACCCACCTATGGCACATAAACACATGAAACAGACAAGAGACTGAGTCATATCCTATTGTAGTTAAGTATGCCCACAAAACTGGTGAATCCCAACGGAAACACAAACTGGTGAATCCTGGAGGAAACAAAAAACTAGAATCCCGAAGGAAACACAAAACTGGTGAATCCCGAAGGAAACACGAAACTAGTGAATCCCGAAGAAAACACAAAACTGGTGAATCCCGAAGGAAACACAAAACTGGTGAATCCCGAAGAAACACAAACTGGTGAATCCCGAGGGAAACACAAAACTGGTGAATACCATCGGGGTTTGACGATCAGAGACCGTCGGGGTTCGATGATCAGGCACGCCGCTGAACAGATGCTCGCAGTCGAAAGAGGGGGGTGCGACGTTCGTGGGTTTGGATGGAGGCGGCGTGCAGTTGGGAGGAAAAAAGAAAAAACAAATTGGGGATGGTGGTGTTGCTGTGCGGTACAAGGAAGAAGAAGAAGAAGGGTTGGTGGGGGTTTAAAAAAATAATAATAATAAATGTAATAACTAAAAAAGAAGGTAAAATTATAATAAATTCTTTCCGTTTCGAAAGGAAAATTAATTTCTGCCATAACTTTCACATTGAAATTCAAAATTAAATAATTTTCTACCAAACTTAAATTCCCACATTTATACTTGAGATCCAAAATGAATTACCAAATAATAACGTTACTGAAATTACATTATTATATAAAAAAAATGTGCGCGGTGTTACAGAGTATATTTAACACATATAAATCGCTTTTCAACAATTTCTCACACATGCATGCGTTTAAAACATAACTCATGGTTTGCTTAGAAATCACTTTGTAAAACTAGCTGGCATGAGAATAATCTTCTTTAAAACATGCTTTCTATAACACGTTGTAAGCAAATGTTTTAGTCGAAACGTTTTAGTCATTCACCTTGATTGCTTAGGAGCTTTTCACTATAGTAGCTCCCTTTTCTACCTTGGTCTCCCTTTTCACCCTAGAATCTAGATTCAAATTACAGCTCAAATTACTCATAGTTCTAAATCTTATTTTGAGATACTTACTTATACAAACATATTGTAAATGTCTCAGGAAGCGTACCCTAAAATTTTACAGCTCAAATTACTCATAGTTCTAAATCTTATTTTGAGATACTTACTTATACAAACATATTGTAAATGTCTCAGGAAGCGTACCCTAAAATTTGAGCTCATAACCTTGCATGGTTTGGCCGGAATCACAAATCTTCAAGACTAGCCCAAGCTTATCTAACAGCCTAACCCTTCTGTCTTCTTCTCAGTTTCCAGCCCGATCCCTTCGAGCTTTTCCTCCGGTAGCCCTACCCTAAAAACTAGACTCTCAGAGCTTTCAAGTGGTTTGGGAATCACTCCAAACGCACAAGTAAATTGGGAGAACTCTTCGTCCCAAGTTGATGTTGCTTTCCAGACTTCACTGTCCAATGCATCCTCTTTGAAATACTATGACCAACGCATGGATTTTGGCTCCAATGCAAGGTTTGCTCAACTTTCCCATTTTTTTTCGGTATTTTTGAATTGTGATATAAAAATGAAGTCTCTTGGCTTTATTTATAGGCGTCCAAACCTTTCCCAGAGTTGACACCACCTACTTGGCTGCATGGCCAAATGTTTCTCCCACACACTACCAACACATCATTTTGATCAGCGCAACCTAAGTGTCTTCCTCCTGTGTAGCCAACGCATTAGCTTCCAATCTGATGCCACCACCTTAAATTCTTAAGGCTTAAGGCTTTCCTCTAAAGAAGACACATGGTTTAATGACGTTTCCCAGGTGATCTCATCCTTTGTATGTGTCCAACTCTTGGATGTTCAACGCATAGTCCATACTCAATGCCTAGCCTATCATCAATGCATAGCAAGCCAATTGACTACCATTACAATTCAACTTAGCCATCGCAATCCAATTTAGCCATCACAACGAGCTAACCATCACCAACGAATAGGGTGGCCGTCCATCCTCGATGCATGGCTCACTAAGCAGCATCACACGGCTTTCTTAGCATGGGCACATGGTGCTGGGCACCGATGCATGGGCGTGCGGCATAGGCTACTGCTTCGATGCATGGGCATGCTGCTTCGACGCATGGGCGTGTGGCATAGGTTGGCCATCGCTCGCTCACTCGGCCGCATGGGTTGCATGCTTTGCTGTATGGTAGAGCACCTCGACGCACAGGTATGGCTGCTCGGTGGGGCGCTTGACGCATGGGCGTGGCCGCTCGACGCATTGGCAGGGCGTCTGGCCGAGGCTGCTCGATGCATGGGCAGGGCGTCTGGCCAAGGCTGCTCGACGCATTACATGGGCACTGGTCGAGGCTGCTCGATGCATGGGCTGCCTTTCAACGTGTCATCTCCATTTTTCCTTCTTCAGCCACATGCCATCATCAACACACCCTTCCAATGCATTGGTCCCTTCCAACACATCCCACAATAAATTCTATACTTAGCCAAATTTTCCCTAAGAGTTAAACTTCCAAATTTCCTCTTTTCTTCAAATCTCCACTCTTTTCACTACCATTACACACTAATTTTCACATCAACCTACTCACCACACTAGTCTTAGTAGGGAACATACTTAAGTAGAGAAATTAGGATTCGGGGTTCACATGGTGGGTGCATCCAGGTGAAAAGATAATTAAGAGCGATGGGACAGAAAGCTGATGACAGTCGGATCCAAATTAAGTTGACAGCCGATAACGGTCTCAAAGTACATTCAGCTTTATCGGTAACAATCATCCGGCGTGTCAATCAGGAATTAAAGTTGTCCCATCTATACAACTGGGAGAGAGAAGCCGCCTTTCACCATGGAAACTCTATAAATACCAAGTGAATTCTTCAGAGAAAGGGTTAAGCAGTCCATTACTTCATCACTTTACAAGTTCATGCCTCTGTCCATAGTTTTCTTTCATTTTAAGGCAGACGCGAGGCCGAAGGTGTGCTGGTAGATCGTTCCAGTAAGCTTGGAAAAGCACTGGAAACTCCAAGACAGATAGAGGGCCAACGCCTGCGGAAGCAGGAACATTTGTAGATCAGAATAGAGATTCAGTGTAAAAAGCCTCGGTCAGCAAGGATTTGCTACCAGACTCTCTACCTTTACTTTCCATTGTCATTTGTACTCAACTCAGTTATAAGAATAGAATGTTTTTCTCTATATCTGTTCACTCTTTGTTATTTATGCATGAGTAGCTAAATTAGTTGAATGGGTTGAGAAGTAGTTAGCAAGCATAACGAGAGAATCTTCATCTTTGCGATTATCTTGTTTATGTATGCTTCATTCGTTTATTAGAGATACTCGAGAGGGTAGTCTATGATGGAATACGAGACATACGTAGCGGAATTAGGACCTAATTATACTCTAATTGCTTCTAAATTAAAGGAAAATAGCATGCAATTGAAGGAAAACAGTGAATTAAAAGTGTAGAGATGCTACCTTTGAAGCTCCCGAAAGCTGCTTCTCCTCGTTGAATCTCGACCCGAACTCTTTTGGACCACCACTAGAGTTGACCTACTATCCTTTGGACTCATAACTGAGTTGTGGGACCCGATGGATGAAGAGAACCGAGAGAGAGAAAAGAGATGAAAATAAGGAATGGAGTTTTGAGTAGGTTTGGGTGTTTCCTTTTGTTTTTCACCAAGTTGTAATTTTCCAGCCCAAATATAAAAAAACTAATTTTCAAAACAGAAAAAGTCTTTTAACTAAATTGAAAAGCCCAATTTATAGAAAAAAGGCATGCAACAATTGCATAAAAAAACTTCACAAAAAACCCAACACCTAGAATCCACTCACTTAGTGGGCTTAATGTCTCCACTATAAGCCAACACCTAGCCCACTATTTTGTTAGTGGAATTATCTAACAAAAGTTTGGATTTTCCCACTAACTATAGTCAAAGGGCAAAATAGTCATTTGGTCAAAGTCAAACTTTGACCAAAAAGTCAAATTTTGACTTTTTATGATTTTATCCGTGTTGACTAATTTTGACCTCCCGAGCATGAATCCGCATTCATTTTTTTGAAATTCAAATCACATTTGAATATAAGATCGGTCAAAGTTTGACTTTTCAAAGTCAAAAAACAACTCTTTCACTTTTTACAACTTTGACCATTTCCATTGTTTCCGAGCTTCCGAATATGAACATATTCATATTCTTGATATTTAAATTACATTTAAATATTAAAGCTGTATTTCTAAGCTGAAAAACCTGACCACTATATCACATATACTTGTCGGTTTCTCTCTCTCTATCTAATTCGAACAATTCGAATTATTCTATCATATTGTTCTAAGTTTATTCCATATGAGCTAGTAGGAGAACCTAATGGACCTATAGATCATGGGCTCCAACGATCCGAGATTAGCTAGCTAAACTCTTTAGACAGAGCTAATAAACATTCGTTAACTAACGGGTCATTCAACTAAAGTCCCGTAGTTGCACTCCCCTCACTATAGATATATTTGTGTCCATTTGATATAACCATGATTAGTAAGTTAATCCTTCACAAGTTGTTCGTAATCTCGGCTGGGTCATAAAAATCGTTTTACCCCTAAGACCACATCTTGTTCCTTAAGTTCCACTGATCCTCTAATGAACAATTGGTTTAAGATCCAACCTATAAACCGAATCCCTCTCGGGCCAAGAAGAGGGTGGGGCCCCTTGTTCAAGACCTGGATTCAGTACTAATGGGAACAACCTATCTACTATCCCTATAACGGGTAGGAGTGAATTCCGTCTTGTACCCTATGTTCCCAGCTATCCACCCGATCTTACCCCTGAAATGGGAGGCTTATTGGGCCAGCGATATTAAGTTGCCCTCACCTATGCAGATCTAAGGATAATTCTGAGTGAACAGGAGTTCATAGTTAGCTCAGGATTAAGATTAAGTTACCTAGGTCATCAATTAACGAAATAGTCAGTTTTATACATAAAACGATATTTAGAACGTAAAAAGTGACTATTTCATGGTTCAGTTTTATGTAAACTCTTTACATAGGATGCCCCCACTCACATATCTCTATATGAACGATTCAGGATCACATAGTTTGTACTAACTACAAAGTGGGCCGCATCCATAGTGTCCCCAGAATAAGGCGCCCAACCTTATTCATATACTATAGACCATTTTGGCTATATATTTGAACTTGATCCACCTTTATGTCACGACATAAAGTTCAAACTACATTAAATAGCCTCAAGACCTTAGTTTATTGGATTCAAGATTACAATTTCAATAATAAATTTATCGAAAAACAAAACAGAATATATTTATTAATTTACAAACTACGAGTTTTAGGACATAAAATCCAACAAACTCCCACTTGGACTAAAAATCCTAGTGGAGTATCATAATGTTGAATTTAAGTGAAAAATATATGAGTACAATAAACATATGAATACAATAAACTAGGGCATATACCCAAAAATTCTCCCACTTGTCCTAGTTTACAAACTTCGTAGGCCTAGACTCTGTAGGTGACCTTCAAACACTTTAGTCGTGAGGGCCTTTGTAAGAGGATCAGCAATATTTTGCTCATAATATATCTGGGTTACTACAACATCTCCACGATGTACAATCTCCCGGTTCAGATGGTATTTGTGCTCAATATGCTTGCCGCACTTGTGGCTTCTTGGTTCTCTTGAGTTTGCAACTGTACCACTATTATCACAATATAGGGTGATAGGTAGATGCATATTTGGAACTATTTCCAAATCTGTCAAGAATTTCCTCAACCATACTGCTTCCTTTGCTGCTTCACAAGCAGCTATGTATTCAGCTTCCATTGTGGAGTCCGCAATACAGTTTTGCTTTACACTTCTCCACACTACTGCTCGTTCATTAGAAGTGAACACTGATCAAGATGTAGACTTCTAGCATCTTTATCAGTTTGAAAATCAGAGTCAGTGTATCTAGTAAGGATCAAATGCTTAGTACCATACACGAGCATTTAGTTCCTCGTTCTCCTAAGATACTTAAGAATATTTTTAACGGCAGTCCAATTATCATATCCAGGATTGGACTGATACCTACTAACTATCCCTACTACGTAGCATATGTCAGGTCTAGTACATAACATTGCATACATCAGGCTCCCTACTGTGGAAGCATAGGGAATGTGTCTCGTATCCTCAACCTCTTGAGGTGTCTTAGGACATTGATCCTTTGACAAATGAATTCCATATCTATAAGGTAACAGACCTCTTTTGGAATTCTGCATCTTATACCTAGATAACATTTTGTCCATATAAGTTGCTTGAGACATGGCTAGTGTTCTATTTTTGCGGTTTCGAATAATCTGAATCCCGAGAACATACTGCGCATTTCCTAAATCTTTCATTTGAAACTGCGTTGCTAGCCATTTCTTGATGTCAATTAGGTAACCTACTTCATTCCCAAATAGTAGAATATCATCAACATATAAAAACTAAGAATGCTATAGTAGAATTGACGATCTTCTTGTAAACACAAGGCTCGTCAACATTCTGTTCAAAGCCATAAGATTTGATCGCAGTATCAAATCTTATATTCCAATATCTAGAAGCTTGTTTCAACCCATAAATGGATTTTTGAAGCTTACAAATTTTTTGTTCTTGACCTTGTGCAATAAACCCCTCTACTTGAGCCATATAGATACTCTCCTCAAGATCTCTGTTTAGAAAGGTTGTCTTGACATCCATCTGCCAAATTTCATAGTCATAAAAGGTGGCAATGGATAAGAGTATTCATCGACTTAAGCATGGCAATGGGAGATAAAGTTTCTTTATAGTCCCCTCCCTCTCTCTAGGTATAACCCTTTGCCACAAGTCGAGCCTTAAAAGTCTGTACTTTACCGGCTTGGTCTCGTTTTCTCTTGTAGATCCACTTGCAACCATTTGGTTTTACATCATTTGGTTGATCTACAAGTTTCCAGATAGAATTGAAGTACATAGACTCCATTTCGAGGTCCATGGCTTTGACCCACTGATCACAGTCCACATCTTTTATCGCCTGTTTATAGGTTGATGGATCCTCTATGCCGTCATCAGGTATGACGACTTGTGTTTCTGTAAAAACCAAATAACGGTCAGGTTGATGAACAACCCTCCCACTACGTCGAGGCATTCTTAACTCTTGAGAAGGATGTGACTGACTAGATGTACTAGTTTTATCTATTACTTTAGTATATGAACTAGCTCTATCTGTAGCGTCTTTGGAAATTTCATTAATACTATTCTACTACGAGGTTGATAACTTCTTATGTTGTCTTCCTCTAAGAATGTGGCATTTGTCGATACAAATACCTTATTCTCTTGTGGATCATAAAATAGACCACATTTTGTTTCTTTTGGATAACCTACAAATAGGCATAGTTTTGAACGACGTTCAAATTTTTTAGGATTTTGTACCAACATGTGTGCCAGGCATCCCCAATCCTAAAGTGACGTAAACTGCCATTACGCCCTTTCCATAGCTCATAAGGTGTTTCTGAAACACTTTTAGAGGAAACGTTATTCAAAATATCGACAGCAGTCTCTAATGCATGTCCCCAAAAGGAATCAGGAAACTCAGCAAAGCTCATCATTGAGCGAACCATGTCCAACAAGGTTCTGTTTCTTCTTTCAGATACACCTTTCTGTTGAGGCATATTAGGTGCAGAGAGTTGTGACTTGATTTCGTGTTCTATCATATAGTCCTGGAATCTTAAGTCCATGTACTCCCCACCTCGATCTGATCGTAGTGTCTTAATTGTTTTACCTAACTGGTTCTCAACCTCAGCCTTATATTCTTTGAACTTTTCAAAAGAATCAGACTTGTGATGCATTAGGTAAATATGACCATACCTTGAATAATCATCAATAAAACTGATGAAATATTCATACCCACCTTGAGCTTTGATATTCATCGATCCACAGAGGTCCGAATGTACGAGCTCTAAGGGTATTCTGGCTCTGAGACCTTTTCCAGTAAAATATCTCTTAGTCATTTTTTCCTCAAGAAAAGACTCACATAAAGGTAAAGAATTATCTTCTAACTCATTTAGGAGTCCATTCTTAACCAATATCTCAATCCTATTGAGATTTATGTGACCAAGTCTTAAGTGTCATAGATAGACATTAGAAGAAACTTTTTGTCTTTTATTTTGAGTTTCGACTGTTCTAAACATCTCAGTATTTAAGACAAATTTTGCTTTAGTTGGTCTTAACTTATATAAGTTGTTTTCAAGTATAGTAGAACAAATTTGAATACATTTTCGGGAAATGAACGCTTCATTAACTTCAAAAGATATTTTATACATTTGTTCCATAATACAAGCGATAGATATTAAATTCCTCTTCATAAGAGGTGCATACAAAACATCTTTAAGTATGATATATCTATCGTTGAAAAACAACTTCAAGTCTCCCACTGCTTCGGCCGAGACAACCTCTCCTGTTCCAACCTTGAGGGTGATCTCGCCTTCTTCAATCTTTTTCCAGGAACTAGTTTCCTGAAAAGAAAAGCAAATATGTGAAGTGGCTCTTAAATCTAATATCTAGGTTGAGGTATCATCCTCCACTAAACATGTCTCAGCAACTAGTAAATCATATTTACCTTATGCTTCTTTCGAGGCAGGGGCCTAAGGACATTCCTCAGTTAATACAAATCTCAAGTCATTTATTACTAGTTTTGAATTCATATTGTTTTTCCATGTTGAGTAATTATCGCCATTTAGTTTCTCAGAAGCTAAGAGTTGATCTAAAGAGCTAGTCATGCTGAAAAGAAAAACATATCCTTTTTATTAAAAACATTAATGTGTTAAATCCAATCAAGTTTAGCAAAAAATCTAATAATGTACCCTTCATTATATATTTTGCAACGATATTTCAATGGTTTAGAATAACCTCCACCGAGTGGTGATCGACTATTCCTCCATTGAACCAAGACTATCTTGACTAGATACTGTCACCAGAATAACTCTTATTCCTATAGTAACTCAGTTATCGCTACTTTGGTCAAGAATTTACTAACACTTAGTAATTCTCGTAAGTGTGACCCTCCACTTTCAGACCTCAACGATCGGAATCATTATGCTCCTGAAGTTGGAAAGACAAGAATGAAAACGGACCTGAGAGACCCTATCTATTTCTAGAGTTCGCGGAGTTCCAAATCCTATAATACAACCCTCCGATTGGTAAGGTCACTCCAGGGCAGACATGTAGGCGCATTATAGGAATCTCACGATGCGACCTAATGGAAGAGATCGTAGGATGTGTTGACACACTTCCTTCTCTCACTTACTATGAACAACTTCCCCTATTCACCTTGGTATTGACTCATGCAAACACTCTCCGAATGAAGTCCGCTCCCAGGGCGGCCCAAAGCCAAGCATGAATCTCACGGTGTGAACTCTTAGGGATGCTAGAGCTAAAAGTACATTACTTCTCTCCAGCTGAAGTGTTCTAGATGGTTAGGGTATAAAATACTTAGCGATACATTTCGGTTAACTAAAACATATCCTAAGTCTAGGTGATTCATCTGAGTATATCTTTTATACTGGATTTTCAACCTACGATGTCTAGGTGATAAACAATTTTTATTACCTCACACCGCTCACGCATTCTCATAAAACCGGTTTAACCTAACTCAGACGCCGGCTCGATCTCTAGGTAGTAGGTGTTCCGTGAATCGTCAACTTAAAAACCTTCAACCTTAGTCATCTTATCTGACTTTTTGCAAAGACTTGTCAGGTGAGTTTTCTTGTAACTTCAGTTTTACAAGATATCGACCTATTTTCTATGAAAATTGGGATTACTCGATGGTTAACCCTAAATGAGCATGCATCTTATCTTTGTTATAGATTTTAGAAGTCTAGGTTATTTTATAACAATTATAAAATAAATTATAACAATTATAACCCTAGAGCATTCATCTATAACATGCTTCCTTATCAAACATGCTTTAATATAACATTTATATTAAAACTAAGCATGCATAGTATATATTTTATAACACTTATAAGATATAACAAATGCATGTCACATCCTTTTCCTATGGTGGGATTTTAAAACTATATGACATACTATATGCACACATAATCAAAGAACACTATACATCACATGCATAATAGGTAAACAACACTAGAGTGGGCCGATTTTGCCATTAGATACAAACAAATGACTAGTTTATTACAAAATTTAGCAACCAGCTTCCCTGAACCGGCTTCAAACACTTTGAACCATCAGGAACCGCTTAGAAATAACTCGAACCAGCCCGAACACACCAAAAACCAAGCTGAACCGGCCAAACCGACTTCAAACACTTTGAACCATCAGGAACTGCTTAGAAATAACTCGAACCAGCCCGAAAACACCAAAAACCAAGCAGAACCGTTCAAACCGGCTCAACCAGGTCAAACGGAACGATCCAGACTGTCTGGACCGACTGGTCAACGCATGCTGGGTCGGTCAACGGAAGTGCGGATCGGGTCTATGGAGGCAGAGCGGGCGCACGGGCGCGTGGGTCGTGAGCAGGCAGGAGGCGCGCGGGCAGCTTAGAATCGGGTCGTGCGAATCAGAGGGAGGCGGGCACTAGGGTCAGATCCGGCCGAGCAGGCGTGCATGCAAGAGAATCCGGGTGGTGAACCGAGTCAGGTCGGGTCTGGGAGCTGTACTCTCGGGTCTGTGGCCAAAAACGGGTCAATAAGCTTTTTTTCTCCATTTTTGTTGTTGTTCTCTCTCCCGGAATCAAGCAATTACAACCTAAATTCAACTTTAATGACTCCAACAAATTTACAGACCCTTTTCACACATTAATTCTCATAAACAAGTGAGCAATTACAAATTTCCATAAGAAATTTAAATAGAAAAAATGCCAAAATCATAATAAATCCACTTTAGTCCCCATTTCATTCAACACTTGAATAGATTGGAAAAAAAGACCCACCAAAAGAAATTGAGAGTAATTCTAGCATGCTCTGATACCACATGATGGAATTGGGACCTAATTACACTCTAATTGCTTCTAAATTAAAGGAAAGTAGCATGCAATTGAAGGAAAAACAGTGAATTAAAAGTGTAGAGATGCTACCTTTGAAGCTCCCGAAAGCCGCTTCTCCTCGTGGAATCTGGACCCAAACTCTTTTGGACCACCACTAGAGTTGACCTACTATCCTCTGGACTCAGAACCGAGTTGTGGGACCCGATGGATGAAGAGAACCGAGAGAGAGAAAAGAGATGAAAATAAGGAATGGAATTTTGAGTAGGTTTGGGTGTTTCCTTTGTTTTTCACCAAGTTGTAATTTTCCAGCCTAAATATCAAAAAACTAATTTTCAAAATGGCAAAAGTCTTTTAACTAAATTGAAAAGCTCAATTTATAGAAAAAAAGGCATGCAATAATTGCATGAAAAAACTTCACAAAAAACCCAATACCTAGAATCCACTCACTTAGTGGGCTTAATGTCTCCACTATAAGCCAACACCTAGTCTACTATTTTGTTAGTGGAATTATCCAACAAAATTTTGAATTTTCCCACTAACTATAGTCAAAGGGCAAAATAGTCATTTGGTCAAAGACAAACTTTGACCAAAAAGTCAACATTTTGACTTTTTATGATTTTATCCGTCTTGACTAATTTTGACCTCTCGAGCATGAATTCGCATTTATTTTTTCGAAATTCAAATCACATTTGAATATAAGGTCGGTCAAAGTTTGACTTTCAAAGTCAAAAAACAACTCTTTGACTTTTAAAAACTATAAGGCATACTACATGCACACATAATCAAACAACATAAACAACACTAAAGTGGAGCGATTTTGGGATTAAAACCAAACAAATAACTAATTTGTTAGAAAATTCAGCAACCAGCTTCCCGGAATCGGCTTCAAACACTTCGAACCATCTTGAACCGGGCAAAAAACTCTCAAACTGGCCTAAAAACTCTTGAACCAGCCCAAAAACTCCAAAAACCAAGTTGAACCGATCAAACTGGTTCAACCAAGTCAAACGGACCTATCCAGACCGTCTGGACCGACTGGTCAATGGCCGCTTGCGTAGTCAATGGAGGTGCGGGTCGGGTCGACAGAGGCGGCGCGGGTCGCGAGCAGGCGGGATGCGTGCATGCAGCTTCGAACCGGGTCGTGCGAATCGAGGCGGGCGGGCGCTCGGGTCAGATTCGACTGGGCAGGCGTGCGAAGCCAGGCGTGCATGCAGGAGAATTCGGGTTGGAGCGCTCGGGCTGGTGGGTTGGGTCTGAGAGCTGAACTCTCGGGTCTATGGCTAAAAACGGGTCTTGTAAGCATTTTTTCTCCATTTTTGCTGTTGTTCTCTCTCCCACAATCAAGCAATTACAGCCTAATTTCAACTCTAATGACTCTAACAAATTTACAGACCATTTTTCACACATTAATACTCATAAACATGTGAACAATTACAAATTTTCACTAGAACTTTAAAGAAAAACAATCCCAAAATCATAATAATTCAAGTTTAGTCCATATTTCATTCAACACTTGAATAGAAAGGAAAAAAACACCCACAAAAGCAATTGAGCGTAATTCTAGCATGCTCTGATACCACATGATGGAACACGAGGCATACGCAATGGAATTAGGATCTAATTACACTCTAATTGCTTCTAATTTAAAGGAAATAAGCATGCAAATGGAGGAATAAAAACAGTAAATAAAAGTGGATAGGAAACAACTTTTGTAGCTTCCGAACACCGCTTTTCCTCGCTGAATCTCGACCCGAACTCTTTCAGACCACCACTAGAGTTGACCTACTATCCTTTGGACTCAGAACCGGGTTGTGGGACCCGATGGATGAAGGAAACCGAGAGAGAGAAAAGAGATGGAAAATAAGAATGAATTTGGGTTTGGGTTTTAAAGAGAATTATCCAGCCCAAATTTAGAGAACTCTTTTGGCAAAATAGCAAAAGTTTTTTTCATTCAAAATGAAAGCCCATTTTATAGAAAAACCATGCAATAATTGCATGAACCAAATCCATAAGAATCTAATACCTATAATCCATTATCTTAGTGGGCTTAATGTCTCCATTATAAGCCAACACCTAGCCCACTATTTTATTAGTGGAATTATCCAACAAAAGTTTGGATTTTTCTACTAACTTTAGTCAAAGGGCAAAATAGTCATTTGGTCAAAGTCAAACTTTGACCAAAAAGTCAACATTTTGACTTTTATGATTTTTTTTCGTGTTGACTAATTTTGACCTCCCGAGCATGAATCCGCATTCATGTTCTCAAAATTCAAATCACATTTGAATATAAGGTCGGTCAAAGTTTTACTTTTCAAAGTCAAAAGTCAACTCTTTGACTTTTTACATCTTTGACCATTTCCATTATTTTCGAGATTCCGAATATGAACGTATTCATATTCTTGATATTTAAATCACATTTAAATATTAAAGCTGTATCTCTAAACTGAAAAACCCAACCACTATATCACATATACTTGTCGGTTTCTTTCTCTTCACCTAATTCGAACAATTCGAATCATTCTATCATACTGTTCTAAGTTTATTCCATATAAGCTAGTAGGGGAACCTAATGAACCTATAGATCATGGGCTCCAATGATCTTAGATTAGCTGACTAAACTCTTTAGACGGAGCTAATCAACATTCGTTAACTAACGGGTCATTCCACTATAGTCCCGTAGTTGCACTCCCCTCATTAGAGATATATTTGTGTCCATTTGATATAACCATGATTAGTAAGCTAATCCTTCACAGGTTGTTCGTAATCTCGACTGGGTCATAAAAACCGTTTTACCCCCAAGACTACATCTTATTCCTTAAGTTCCACTGATCCTCTAAATGAACAATCGGTTTAAAGTCCAACCTAAAACCGATCCCTCTCGGGACATTGGGAGGAGGGTAGGACCTTGTTCAAGACCTGTATTCAGTACTAAAGGGAACAACCTATCTACTATCCTCATAACGGGTAGAAGTGAATTCCGTCTTGCATCTTATGTTCCCAGTTATCCACCCGATCTTACCCCTGAAATGGGAGGCTTATTGGGCTAGTGATATTGAGTTGCCCTCACCTATGCAGATCTAAGGATAATTCCGAGGGAACAAGAGTTTATAGTTAGCTCAGGATTAAGATTAAGTTACCTAGGTCATCAATTAACGAAATAGTCAGTTTTATACATAAAGCGACACTTAGAACGTAAAAAGTGACTATTTCATGGTTAAGTCTTATGCAAACTCATTGCATAGGATTCCCCCACTCACATATCTCTATATGAACGATTTAGGATCACATCGTTTGTACTAACTACAAAGTTGGCCGCATCAATAGTGTCCCCAGAATAAGGCGCCCAACCTTATTCATATACTATAGAACATTTTGGCTATATGTTTGAACTTGATCCACCTTTATGTCACTACATAAAGTTCAAACTACATTAAATAGCCTTAGGACCTTAGTTTATTGGATTCAAGATTACAATTTCAATAACAACTTTATCAAAAAAACAAAACAGAATATGTTTATTAATTTACAAACTACGAGTTTTAGGACATAAAATCCAACATATGCACTATGTTGATGGATGAGTTGCATTGGTAGAAATACCTTGCACCCGTTCTCCAAAGTTGCGTTGTGTTGAAAGATGTGTTGCGCTAATATATACATTGTGCCCTGATGGAACATGAGACATACACAGCGGAATAAGGATCTAATTACACTCTAATTGCTTTTAATCAAAAGGAATTTAGCATGAAAAATGAAGGAAAAACAGTAAATTAACATACCTTTGAAGCTCCCGAAATGCTCTTCCTTGCTAAATTTCGACCCGAACTCTTCCGGACCACCACTAGAGTTGACCTACTATTCTCTGGACTCAGAACTGGGTTGTGGGACCCGGTGGATGAAGAAATTGAGAGAGAGAAAGAGGTGGAAAAAGAAAATAGAATTTGGGTAGGGTTTTGTTTTTTTTTTCATCCCAATTTTGAAAACAAAATTAGCAAAATGTCAAAACCTTTTTCATCCAAATTGAAAGCCCAATTTATAGTAAAGACCATGCAACAATTGCATGAAATAAATTCATAAAAACCCAACACCTAGAATCAATTATCTAAGTGGGCTTAATGTCTCCACTATAAGCCAACACCTAGCCCACTATTTTGTTAGTGAAATTATCCAACAAAAGTTTAGATTTTCCCACTAACTTTAGTCAAAGGGCAAAATAGTCATTTGGTCAAAGTCAAACTTTGACCAAAAAGTCAACATTTTGAATTTTAATGATTTTTTCCGTGTTGACTAATTTTGACCTCCCGAGCATGAATCCACATTCATTTTCTTGAAATTCAAATCACATTTGAATATAAGGTCAGTCAAAGTTTGACTTTTCAAAGTCAAAAAACAACTCTTTCACTTTTTACAACTTTGACCATTTCCATTATTTCCGAGCTTCCGAATATGAACATATTCATATTCTTGATATTTAAATCACATTTAAATATTAAAGGTGTATTTCTAAGCTAAAAAACCTCACCACTATATCACATATACTTGTCAGTTTCTCTCTCTCTATCTAATTCGAACAATTCGAATTATTCTATCATATTGTTCTAAGTTTATTCCATATGAGCTAGTAGGATAACCTAATGAACCTATAGATCATGGGCTCCAACAATTCGAGATTAGCTGGCTAAACTCTTTAGATGGAGCTAATCAACATTCGTTAACTAACAGGTCATTCCACTAGAGTCCCGTAGTTGCACTTCCCTCACTATAGATATATTTGTGTCCATTTGATATAACCATGATTAGTAAGCTAATCCTTCACAGGTTGTTCGTAATCTCGGCTGGGTCATAAAAACCATTTTACCCCCAATACTACATCTTGTTCCTTAAGTTCCACTGATCCTCTAATGAACAATCGGTTATAAATTCCAACCTATAAACCGAATCCCTCTTAGGTCAAGGAGAGGGTGGGGCCCCTTGTTCAAGACCTGGATTCAGTACTAAAGGGAACGACCTATCTACTATCCCTATAACGCGTAGGAGTGAATTCCATCTTGCATACTATCCACTTGATCTTACCTATGAAATGGGAGGCCTATTGGGCCAGCGATGATGAGCTGTCTTCACCTATGCAGATCTAAAGATAATTCCGAGTGAAGAGGAGTTCATAGTTAGCTTAGGAATAAGATTAAGTTACCTAGGTCATCAATTAACGAAATAGTCAGTTTTATTCATAAAACGACATTTAAAACGTAAAAAATGGATATTTCATGGTTCAGTCTTATGAAAACTCATTGCATAGGATTCCCTCACTCACATATCTCTATATGAAGGATTCAGGATCACATCGTTTGTACTAACTACAAAGTGAGCCTCATCCATAGTGTCCCCAGAATAAGGCACCCAACCTTATTCATATACTATAGACCATTTTGGCTATATATTTAAACTTGATCCACATTTACTTCACTACATAAAGTTCAAGCTACATTAAATAGCCTCAGGATCTTAGTTTATTGGATTAAAGATTACTATTTCAATAACAACTTTATGAAAAAACAAAATAGAATATGTTTATTAATTTACAAACTATGAGTTCTAGGACATAAAATCCAACACGCCTATCCTCTGAATATCCATTACGGTGACGGTTATGTTGCGTTCACAACTAAACATTGTGCCCGTCCTATAAAAATTAAGAAAAATTATAAAATATTCGCAAAGAGGGTAATCGAACGATCGTTTCAACTTTCGAGGTGAATTATTACATAGCAGACGAAAGGACGTCCTTTCTTGCTATGTCATAATGGGAAGGGCGTGGCAGGCTTTTTGGATTACCAAAGCCTGCCAACGCACCGATTGCGTTGGGCCCATCAAGGCCCAACCTATAAATCGCCCCTTCTTAGCCTGTTGGAGTTCACTTTCATTCTCTTCGCAAAAACCCTACCAAAATCTCTCTGCATACCTTGATCGCTGCCCACACTTTCTTCTGATGAAAAGAAAAATTTCCATCTTCTTTCCCTTAACTGCACTCATGGCTAGACAATCATCTCATTCCTCTTCCCAGCCATCATCCCCTTCCCACGCCCCTATCACCGAGCGGGAGGCGGCTTTCCTCGCTGTCAGCCGTCGACTCGTCGCCCAGCCTAAGCCAACCCTTAGAATCGCCAGAAAACCCAAGCGAAAAGCCTCTATAACCACACCATCGTCCATCCACCGTGAGGGACTGAGCACGGAGAGTGCCCTTCCCACCAGACCTAAGGTGGCGCTCCCCATACCTTCAACCGAAAGTGAGCTGAAAAGAAAAGATGACAAGGAGGTGTTCAGGAGTATTCTGAGCCATTTAGAGAAGGACGGGGGTTTTCTAGAGGCTAGAGTAGTAAAGTAACCTTTGCCGCCAGAGGAGGAGTTAGCTTTAGCTTCGTGGAGGATGGCCCTACCATCTCAGATCCTAAGGAGACTGCCACAACAGACTCCAATGAGAGACCCATAAGGGCTATTCTGGAGGATATGGAGGCAAAGAAGCAGACGAAGATGTCTGAAGAAAAGAAGGAGGAGAGAAAAGTCAAAGAGAAATGGGCAGAAGAAGATGAAGTTGCCCGACTGGAGAAAGAGAAGAAAGAAAAACGGAGAAGTGAAAGAAAGCAACATAGGCGAGAAGAGAAGTGCTTGAGAAAATAGGAAGAAAAAAGGAAAAGGGCGGAAAGTATGGAGTTCGACAACGAATCAACCACCGCAAGGTGAAAGCAGGGGTGTCAGCATAATTTAAACCTTCAACGCAACTAAAAACGTCATGGCCATAATCTAGACTAGTTGCGTCGGAGGGTCAACTCCAGGGTTCGGAAGACAAGGAAGATCATGACATCTCCCCTTTATTGCGAAATCGCAAGGAGAATGCACTGCAAGGGTCCACAAGCAACCCAAATGTTTATGAACGCAAAGAGAAGGAGGTGGAAGAAAGAAGAAGAAAATTAGAGGAGAAGGAAGAGAAAATGGCATGGGCACACCAAATCATCTCCTTGGCCGATTTGGCCAGACGACTTCATGATGAGAAGGTTCGTCGTGACAACGCAAGGGCAGAAGAAGAAGAGACAAGAAGGCTCGAGGATGAGCAGCACATTGCACTCGTCTCTGAGTAGTTTGAAAAGGAAATGAGAGAAGAAGATGAGGCAGAGAAGAAATCAAAGGAGGAAAAAGAGTCGTGCCGTAAGGCAAATATTCAGCGCACCAGAGAGCGGAAAAGAAAAGAAATGGAAGAATAGGAAAAGGAAAAGCAAGAGTAACACAAGGTGCAGGAACGCATTAAAAGACAAAAATCCCACCTTGCGTCTGCTTAAGAAAAAGGAAAAGCAAAGGTTGAAAGCAGCGATCTTGCGCTGGCCAGGAGGCGCCCAAAAAGGAAAATGATGATTTATGGATGGAAATGGGCTTCTTTCCTTCGCTAGCGCTGCTACCAGATTTTATCATCAGCGTTATGGTGGAGCATGGGTGGGAAGCTTTCTGCCAATTGATGGTTTCTAGCCTATGCTTATTTGTAGCCGTGGGCATTGAAGAAGAACCCATGTCAGAAGTCCACGACATCATCAACACGAAAATCCTGAGAATCCTTCTCAAGGATTCGCCGCAATGCCCCGAGCCTCCACCGAAGCGTCCTCTCTTTGATTTAAATGCGTTGTAACCACTGAGACCCAATAAACGACGCCGCAATGACAAAGGGAAGGAAATCATCCAAGGAAGTTCATCGCATCAGCAAACCAATTTTCCCTTGGACCCCTTACCCTTAGTCATCCGTCCACCCAGCCCAACAAATGAGTGGTTTTGGCAATATTGACCACATCCTTTCCCCTCTTCCCGAACAATTTACCAACCTCCTCCTCACCCCCGACTCCAACCCCGCATCACTAGCACCTTCCATCTACCATCCAACTCCAACCCCGCATCACTAGCACCTTCCCACTGCATCCCTCGCTACTGCCCTTGAAGACATGCGGGGCTTTTTGTCTCAAGAGCTATCCTTCTTCCACCATTCATTGGGAGTTGCGAGAGAGCAACGCAGAGCTGTGTCAGGTGATGGTCAACATTCAACGTAACATTTTTACCCTTCGCCTGAATCAAAGACAGATGGCCGAACGCAACCATGAATACTTCAATTTCTTGACCGCATATTTGCATGGTCCTGTAGTGCCTCAACATCTGCAACAGCCTCTATTCTTTCAAGAAGCACTGCAAGGAGCTCCTCCACAATGCCCTCTTCACCTCTCCCCCGCTGCAAAGTTCAATTTGGGGGTGTACCACCTTCTCCTTCACAATTTTGAATTCTTTTTGCGATCATTCCAATTTTTTTTAGCTATACCTTTGTATTCTTCTGTACATGCTTATAATTTTGTGTTTGTGATCATTATAATTCTTTGTGTACTCAGACAATTTTTATATAACTGAGTGATTATTCTTTCCTTGAGCGTTGGCCTCTTTATTTATATCATCCTTTGTCAATTTATTGAGGTAATTCCTTTCTTTTCTTTTGCGTTGTTTATTTGCACTACCATGATAAGTATTATGCGTAACCTTAGCATAATTTTCTTATATGCTGCATTTTCTAACAACACTTAGACACTTCATCGCAATATCTCTACTTTACCCACTCTATTACAAGACTCTGCTCAAACCTTCTTTTCAAAATTTGGACTAAGTGTTTTGTCTTTTCTGTCCAAAACAACAACAACGAGGACCTTGCGACTCTTTAAATTTGGGGGTGGGAAAGGTCTGAGCAAATGCGATCAAGCGGATTCGTTCATATCAAGCAAATGCGTTCATCTTAAAAAAAAAAAAAAAAAATCTCCGCTATCAGCGCAAGGGAAAATCCCAACCTGATAAAGTTAAGTCGTGAAAGGAATCTGCTCGTAGTTAGATATTCACATGACACCCGTGGGAGCAAGCCAAAATGAAGGTAGGTTACCAGGATCGACAAAATACAAAAAGAAAATAAGAATAAAAGAGACAACTCCACTGACCAGCTAAAGTTAAAACTTGGTTAAGGATTAAGAGTTGAAGTTCAGCTTCGTACACAACCGAAGTTCGATGCGCACATGACACCCATGGGAGCAAGCCAAGACGAAGGGTGTAACCATGATCAATGCTCTCTTAAACCTGAAATTAGAAGAAATTGATATCCTGAGTCAACTATGAAGTTGATTAAGGGGTTCATTTGAAGTAAGCCCTAATTAGGGTTAATGAGAAAAATTAAGGAAAACTGGAATAGAACTAGTTCATATTGAAGATTAATTTTAAGGTATTGAGTTAATTTTAGAGAAATTGAAGGACCAAATTACAAATTAAACTTTACTTTGGATCAAATTAGGGATTTGACAAAAGTTTAAGTGAAATTGGTTATACTTGAAGATTAATTTTCAAATAATTAGATTATGGTCATGTGGAGGATAACTAGAGGATTATCAATATAATTTCAGGATAAACGCGAGATGGAGAAACCGAAATTATGAGGAGGAGCCGATTAACAGTGAGTGGTTTACTTTCGAGTGTTTTGATATAGAAACTAATTATATATTATAGTAAGTTATGATTTATGAAATGTGATGGCATGATCTGTTTTTCTTGGCTGATATTTCAAAAATGTTTAAAGCATGATTTCTAACCTCTCGATGGTTTTATACAATCTTGATTTATCAAAATGTAGTTTGAAATCAGAGTTTCCATACTTGTGATTTGTATGGTTTTTATAAAAACCTCTTAATGGTGGAATCAAGGTTGTTGAATGGTTATGTAAATGGTTTCAAACTACTGATTCTTGTACCCGAGAGATGGTTATATTCTCGTGCTACTTGAATGTGTTTAAGTAGTATTACTCAGGCGATCAGGGGGCTACCAGGGTCAGATGTGGCCAGAGTATATCAGGAAGTCCAGAGGAACCTACGCCTGTAGCACCACCCAGGCTATCAGGGGGCTACCACCGGGGTCAGATGTGGCCAGAGTATACCGGCGAGTCCAGAATAACCTGGGCCAGTGGTGTGTATCTATGCTTAGCCTTAAGGCAGCTCTATGTGCACGTATGACCTTGTGATTTGGTTTACACCGCTGGGGGCATTCTTTTTCTGGAGTAACCCGCTGTTGTAAATGAGTATTTGGGTACAGAGTTGGTGTGGTTTTCTAATAACGATTGAATGCTTTAAAATGTGCTTATGAGAGTTGATCATGCCACTGTTTTACTAGCACGTGTTTGAGATGCTGTTGAATCTTTTATACTTTGTTCAATGGTTTACAAATGATTTGATAAACTTTGTTGATGACTTAAAAAGCGATAGCTTATGTTTATATTAAACTACCCCTCACTGGGTTTTAGTTCATGCTTTCCATGTTTTATCTTTTTCCCTACGGCTCAGGTAGCGACAAGTTCCTGGCACCTGCTGAGCCGTCAAACGCCACTAGTGTTGTTAAACTTCTTTTGTATTGTTTGTGCAAGTATGTGAGAGTATTCCAAAACAGTTAGAACTTGTGAGTTACATGTCGTGGGAGGTTTTGTTCAAAATAATCTTTACTATTGGTCTATAAATCTCTTTAAACAGTATTGCGATTTAAACTAAATCAAATTCCTAAACTCTGTCGATGAACATAGATTATTTTTCGAAATGGGTTTGGAAGTCTGGGTTTGATCTTGAGAATAGGATATGTTAAGAACTGGGACGTTAGATGTCATAGAGAAAAGTGATGTTTAACGTCTTCACGCTTCGTTCTAGGTTAGAAGGGAAATCTTGAATGGGGTGTGACAGCTTGGTATCAAAGCATGATTTTGGGAAGCCTAAGGGTTTTAGGTCAGAAAGTCAATGAGTTAAAGTTGCATTAGTAAGTTGCATTGGTCTTTTCACTAGAGGTGTGTGATACACCATTGCATTATATGAAACATGTATCATTGTGGTGAACGGCAAAGGCAAGCATCAAAAGGAACTGTAAGTGCTACTTGTAAACTTGGGTTGGAAAGAAGTGTTTGGTGGCGAAATTATGTACTTCCAGACTGAGATTGACCTAAAGGAAATCAATGGAGGGTCTTTTAAATCAGGAAGGTGCTATAGGAAATAGTGATGGACAAGTTAGTTTAGAGAAAAACTTTGAGATTAGATGCTTAAAAGAAT